>NC_081415.1:322568898-322589898 GCF_030272615.1 Cryptomeria japonica
GTTTTTGCAGGCCAAACTGATCTACTTGAGTTTTAAGGTATTCAAAGATGGCTTAAAGATGGATGAAGAAAAGGTCAAAGCCATTCTTGATTGGCCTACACCTAGAAGTTCAATGTAGGTGAGAATTTTTCATGGTCTTGGTAGTTTTTATCATAAGTTTATAAGGAATTTTAGTCTTGTTGTTGCTCTAATTCTTGAAATTATATAGGGAAGTAAAAAATGATTTGAATGGACTAAAAGGGCTTATGAAAGTTCTGTATTTCTTAAACAAAAGGTTAGTGAGCAGCCTATACTTGTTTTGCATGATTTTGATAAAGTGTTTCAAGTTGAGTGTGATGCTAGTGGTTTAGCTATTGGGGTTGTTCTTAGTCAAGAAGGGAAACTAGTGGCTTACTTTAGTGAAAAGTTGAATGAGGCTAAGAAGAAGTATTCATCTTATGATCTTGAGTTTTATGCCTTGGTACAATCATTGAAGAAATGGAGACATTACTTGTTGCCCAAAGAATTTATGGTGTATACTGATAATCATGCTTTCCAATTCATAAATAGTCATCATAAGTTAAATCAAAGGCATGCTAAATGGATAAAATATCTTCAATGTTTTAACTTTGTATTGAAGCATAAAAGCGATAAAATGAGTAGGGTTGCTGATGCATTAAGTAGGAATAATTTGTTGTTGCAAAAAATATAGACTAATAGTGATGGTTTTGAAAGCTTCAAGGAGTTGTATTCTGATGATGCAAATTTTAAGGAAGCATTCAAAGCTTGCAGCAGTCCTTTCACTAGAGATAGAGGACCATGAATATATTATATGCTACAGGAGGGCTTGTTTTTCAAGGGAAACAAGTTGTGCATACCTAGAGGGTCTATGAGAGACAATTTGTTGAAGGAGAAGCATTGTTGGTAGTCTTGTTGGTCATTTTGGACAAGATAAGACATATTTGTAGGTAATCACTCATTATTATTGGCCTAAGATGTAGATTGATGTTAAGAAATTTGTGGAAAGGTGTAGAGTTTGTCAGCTTACAAAGGGAAGAAGTCATAATACGGGTTTGTATCAACCACTACCAGTGCCATCTAGGCCTTCGGATTCTATGAGTATGAATTTTGTTTTGGGCTTGCCTCGAACTCAAAGGGGCAATGCTTCAATATTGGTAGTTGTGGATAGATTTTCAAAAATGGTTAATTTCATACATTGCAAGAAAACTAGTTGTTGGAACCCTAAATTTTGGCAAAATTTAGGGTCCCCTAAATGAGATAATTCAGTGGACACTCCTAAAAATTCACTCATAAATCTTGATCCCGACAATAAATTTGAATTTGCAATTAGGTTTACCACTCATAAATAAGCATGATTATCTATATTGAGCTTCCCACAGTCAAAATTGATACCTCTATCAAATAGAAAAATTTAGGGTGCACACCAGTTCAAGTCACACAACCATTTCGAATAACCATTTTTGGATTTAATATCTTTGCATGAATAAGCATTCATACTGATTCATTTGTACCTATAAAATCTCTATATGACCAAGTACTCCCATGTCGGTTTCCAAACTCATATGACTTCATTTGATATTTATCAGTGACCCAAATCATTTGCAATTTGTTCAGTTTTTTATTGAAATCCATTAAAATGGTCCTCTATCCAAGTCAACATCTGGAAACTTGATGAACCCCACATCAAACCAATTGTTCTCTACAATTTTAAACATTAAAGAGAACCCCTATGTAGGATTCAGAAGCCTTAGCATGCACAGTGAACTATTTCAGAAGGCCAACTTACGAGGTCAACATTTTCACATCCGATCACATTCATGGAAAGCTACTTTGGGGACACGCTGATGTTATATTCATAAACATGATTGCCAAATTTTATAGCCAGAGGAGTTCATTTTATATTTTTCTAAGGTTTCAATTTTATGCAGTTTGTACTATGTTTAGAATACCATTTTGTCAGAACAACTCTGGAGGTCAACTTTGACAGCGAATAATTTACACATGAAGATAGATCTCTTTGAACCATTTTTTTCTATTAATTATTGTCTTATATGTCTACATGATTTCCATTTTGGGTGGTCCAAAGAGAAGTTCTGACAGGGTTGTTAATTATTTCATGACTGCCATGAGCCAAAAAACATGTCCAAAAAAAGTCAAATTTTTAGATTCTGAAAGCGACCCACCTTTTATTTTTATTGGCATCCATCATGGCATTAAAAATAGAATATTATTATGAGATAATGACATTGCAATTGAACTGTTGTGTGCAAAATGAGGGAATATTCACAAAGCATAGTGGATTAGTTGCTAATACTACGAAGAACTGAGGTTTCATCGAATACCATGAAACTAGGATATGCACAAAATAGATTTATTTTAATAAGGCTCTCGAGATTTTTAATAAAGTATTTTGAACATATACAAATATTGCACTCTTTGTTCGTATTCCCCATGTATGTGGCGGAGGAGAGCTACACATTATTCAATCACTGGAGTAAACCATATTGCTGGTTATCTGATGGTATTATATGTACATGGAAAATGAAATGTCACGAGCTTAAAGGAGGCAATAATGTTAATTATCAACAAGAAATGGCAAAAGTCCAAGCATGATATTCAAAATTCTCATTTTGTCACCATTTTACAATTGGTGGAATGAACCTACAAAGTACATTATTGAAAATAATGTTTCCAAATTATTGGCATAACATAAGGTAATAAAAAACCTAAAAGAGGAAATTCTTATTGGCATAAGATTACATTATCGGGAGTAATTTAAAAGGATATTCCGATAGTATATATTATCCCCCAGAAAAATACAAGTCATCAAGGGGTCCCACTGATGAGGAAAATAATAAGCAATATGCTTTAGGTTTCAAGAAGAATAAAGATATTGTAAATAAAGGTGAAAGGAGAGTGTGTCTTTCTTACTCAAAAAAATAATTCTACAAGGAAATGTATTGGGGAGAGGAGGAGTATTGTTATTTTGAAGCATGAAGATAGAAGAGATTAAAATTAAACATTTTAATCTATTCGAGATGGTTAATTAAATAGAAAGTCATGAAAATAAATGTGAAGAGTTTCATTAAGTAATGTAAAGGGTTGCAACCTTAGAAGATGTAATGCATATATACAAGAAAAATACATCAATAAAAAAAATCATCAAAAAAAATGAGAAATTAAGGGAACATTATACCAAATGTAATATTATTTTAAGTAATACAATCAATTTTTTCTTTCAATTGTGTTGTGGAAAATATTTTTCAAGATCAGTTTTCTGTGCTTTTCATTATGATAAATGAATGTTATCTTCAATCTAATTGTGAAAGGATTATTTATTTTCATAGCAGTTTGATAAAACAAGTAACATTTGTGAGCTCCATGTCCTTGTGTTCTTGCTAATTGGTCTTTCAAGGAAAGTTAAATTCAATCAAATTGATTGTTGTGGAAAAAATAATTCAAGTAATGTTGTAGATTAGATTAGTCGACATATTCATCAAGTGTGAATTTAAAAATTCTCATAGAGTTATACATGAGGGTCTAGAAGAGGGTGAATCTGTAGCCCAAAGGGAAAGAAGTCATTGGTTTATTACGTACAATTTTCAATTCAAGATCAATCAAATCATTTACACATACTTTTTTCAGTTTCATTTCTATGTTAGTAGGAGATAGGAGTAGGGTTACAAGTTAGATCTATTCCAGAAGTTCATGCCATTCTAAAATAGAGATGAAAGATAGAATAAATATGCTTAATCGGAAGGTACACCCACCTAGGTCTTGCAGAGCCTAAAGTGCAGGGGAAGTTAATCACATTTTGGTTACTCCTATTCATTGGCCAAGTCAATTGGAAGGTTTGAAGATAGGATTTGACATACCTTTAAAACTTTCCAATCTATTGATTTGGGGACCAACACTAGTGATGCTACCAATATTGCTAATTTGTTCTTTAAAGAGGTGATGAAGTTGCATGGCATTCTGTGAAGTATAGTATCTGATTGTGATTCAAATTTTGTGGGACATTTCTGGAGGACTTTGGAAGAGATTGGGCACTAATTTGACTTTCAGTTCTACTTATCATCCACAAATGGATGGTCAAACCAAGGTTGTGAATAGGAGTCTTGGTAATATGCTAGGTGTCTTGTTGGGAAAACACTTGGTAGTTGGGATATATAATTAGCACAGATAAATTTTTCTTAGAGTGATTCTCCCAACAAAAATACAGGGTTCAATCTATTTTATATTGTATATAGAATTTATCCACGGGGTCTGTTTGAACTTAGGGATCTTGGTGGTATGGATAAATGTAGTGCAGATGGTGAAGATTTTTCTACAACCATTCATGACATATAGGAAGTATTGAAGATGAACATTGAATCAAGCAATCAACAAAATAAACAACATGTTGACAAGAAATTGAGGGAACTTCATTTTTCAGGTTGGAGAACTTGTCTTGGCTCATCTTCGCAAGGAGATATTTTCTACTAGGATGTAGAACAAACTTCACATGAAGAAGGTTGGTCCTTGTAGAATACTCAGAAATTTTTTATCTAATGCTTATAAGATAGATCTGCCTTCAGATTTGGGCATCTCTCCCATCTTCAATATAGCATATTTATATCCCTATAGAGAGGGTGTAGATGAAGGTACAAATGATGCAAACATCTCTATCACTAAAGAACTACAAATTAATTATTTCCCTCTACAAAGTATAAACTATATTTTGGATAAAAAATTGTTAAAGAAGACAAATGGAAAGATCATCCTCACAAGGATGCCTCTTGGGTGACTGAGTCTGACATCCTTAAGTTGGGTCATTATGTGGAAGACCTCATGAGTAGGAGCACATGATTTTTGTTTTTCCCTAGGGAGTCTAATGCAAGGGAATCTCCCTCTCTCTCTTTTTATTTCATCATTTCCTCTTTGATTTTGGTTTACTTCTTTGTTTGGTTGAATAAAACAAGCCTTGTACCTCCTACATTGAATGTAATGTATTCATGGTCAATGGAGTTTATGTGTGCTTTGGGCCTCAACAATGTTATGACCTTACTATCAATTAGTAGTAGTTATAGACTTCCTATCACCTCAATGACATGAAGCCATCAGTCCGACAGTTGCTTTGTGACTTGACATCTGTTGGGTCGAATGTTTATTTTCCCAGAAAAGGATGCCAGTTAGTTGGTTAATAACCAATTGTACCTTATCCTTCAAAGGGGGGCCTCTTGGACAAGTATGGGGGTTGCTCGATTTCCATAGAAGAAGAGAAGGGTTGTGGGTCGATGATGAATGAAGATACAAGTCACGGGGTTGGCAACACAATAATTTGAAGTGTAACATGTAAACTATAGACTAATTCCTGTAGGGAATCAAAGACCTATGTAATACATGATGAGAGAGAATTGTGAATATTAAAGTTTGTGTTGATTCTATGTGTTGCTTTACCTAATTTGTATGCTACTCATGTTTTGTTCCTGTCATAATTAGAGAAAACGGTTCAAGTGTTTGATTACTAATTATTTCTTGAACTTCCTATCATTATTTCCTGATTAAATTGTGTTTGTGAGTTTTTGTCAATTCTGAACTGACAAGGCTACCATCAATATGGCCACAAAATTGTGACCCAATCTAGATAAGTATGAAAAAATAAGAAATATAAAATTAATAATTTTTTTAAAAACACACATATGCACCACAATAGTATATTTTATTTCATTTAAACAACCCAAAATCTTTAGCATGTTATGACTTGTTTTGAGATCAAATCATTGTAATCAACTAATAACAATAATGTAACATTATCAATAAATATATTAAACCAAAAACTAAATACAAAAGCTATAGTAAATAAATAAATAATAATAACTCCAAGAATGTTTGAAAACCAAAACTATTAGTTGAAATTCTGAAAATATTTTTCAACTAAAGTGCAAAAAATGTCCTTGTATGCAAGAGCACTAAAAGATGAATTTAGAAAAAATCAATTGGTTTTCATTCTTGGGAAGAGAATAAGATGAATGCATAGTCATCCTTGATATATTGTTTTAAACATGTAGAAGCTTTTTGAAAATAAATAAAATAAAATATTGTTATTTATTTTTTGACAAGTTTTTTCATAATTATAATTAAGTATTCTTTTGATCATATTTTTTTCAAATGGGTCTAGCAAGACAAAATAGTCAATTAAAATACCTTTTTAAATAAGTAAATATATATCATCCTTTAATTTTTACTTTATTGATAACTTAAATATTCAAATTTCCCCCTTTTTCCATCCCAAGAAAAAATACAACAATTAAGATAAGGGTCATATAAAGGGGACATGGTAGAAAACCCAAAGTGATTTAGTCTATTTCTTATGTGTTGACTTGCCTTGAGCTCTGGATTAGAAAAATCAAAGATATGTTCACATTAAGTTTGTATTGCACTCTCTCAAAATCCCCATAAATATTATAAATAAGAAAGTACCCGTTGTGTGGTTTAAGTTAATTTCCAACTTAAAGTGAATTTCCCTTTCTAATTCAAAGTGTGATTATATATATATATATATATATATATATATATATATATATATATATTATATCACATATAAATATTTGAATTAAAAATGTGTGTGTTTTGCAAGTGTACTTAATGATGTTTTGTTCATGACTATGACTTTTGTCCTTCCAAAATGAAATGTTTTTTTCTATATTTGTGTTGCAGTATCATGTTTTGATGTAACTATGAGAAAGAAGTATTTTTTAATATTTTTGGATGCTCAAGGAATGTCCTTATGTCCTCCTTGTGATGTTGGACGATCTGTTTGGTGTCGTATTGTGTCGTGTTAATTTTTCAAGGTAATTGTTGTGTTTGGCTGACAAAGTTTGTTCTCTTTCTTGTTCTATGTCCTTGCGGGTTTATGCCAACATTGGAGATTGTGTTAAGTTTTATTTGGGTCCTCCTTTGGCTCGTGGGGATCTACATTGAGTTAATTCATTTGGAAGATATGTTTTGGGTGGACTAGTTATGTGCTACATGGTTCATCTACATGTTACCTTGTTGCTAACTTTGGAGGATGTGCATCAACATGTGTAATATTTTAAACCACTTATAATATTGTAATATGATGTTCTATGTCTTTCATATCTCTTATATTGGACCACCTTCACCACAATTATGTTTGGTGGTCAACTTGATAGGACTTATTCTTTTCCCCTATCTTGGGTAACCCAATTGCTGTTTTGTGATGAAGAGAACAATATATATAGAAGATAAAATCAGTGTGTGTGAGTGTGAGTTACAATGGATAGTGAAAGATTTGAAGTTGAGGTTGCAAAAGTGTGTGGTAAAAATATTGGGCTTGAATTACATAATGGTTGCTTGTGTGAGCAACTACATTTATAGGAGATTTCTAGTAGTAGTGTTGTTGAAGATTTATTCATATTGATTCATATATTCATGTACCTTGCTCAAAGATAGTGAGTTTCCTTAGCAATTTCTTTGTATTTTTCCCTAAAGTAGTGAGTCTCAACTTGCAAGTCTCTTGTATCTTTCCCTAGGGTAGTGCACCTCAACCTACAAGTCCTTCTAGGAGAAGTGGGCTTCATTGGTAATGCGCCCAAAACAAATTTTTTCATCTTGTTCATATATTATGAGTTAACTTTCACTATGGTTTTTCCCTTTTTGGGGTTTTCATGTAAATCTAGTGTTCTCATGTAGAGTATTCACTGTTTTATTTTTATTACTAATAATGAGACTAAGGATTAATTGGATTTGAAGTTGTGATTAAGAGTATAAGTGATTGTTCAAGACTGATTCACTACCCCTCTCATCTTGGAGTGTGTCCAATAATTTGGATCAAATTCAAGTTCCTCTATAAGAAGCTTAACCACTTGAAGAAGATTTAGGATGTGACAAGATGGATCTTGAAAGATACCAAAGTTTGATGGTACAAGCTACACCTTTTTGAATATTAGGATGGAATCATATTTGAACTCTATAGGGTTTGGAATCTGGAAATTTTTCATAGATGGTTATGCTACTCCTACTCCTCCAACTACTTTAGATGAGATAAAATAGCATGATAATAATGACAAAGCAAGGAACACAATCATATGTGGTTTGGTAGATTTAGAACTTATTAAGGTGATGCATTGTAAGTCTGCTAAATATATTTGGGAGAAGCTTAATAATATCTATGAAGGAGATGACAAAGTAAGATAGATCAAGATGTAAAACTTAAAATGCAAATCTGAGAACCTAATAATTTCAAAATAAGAAAATATTGATAGTTAAATACATCGGGTAACAAAAATAGTAAATGTAATCAAAGGTATTTGTGAAAAATTGGATGAAGATGAAGTAGTGAAAAAGGTACTTAGATATTTTTCCAAATCTTATACTTCTAAATTATCCACTATTGAGGAAAGTATGGAGTTGGATAAATATACAATGGATCAACTCTATGGTACACTCATTACCTTTGAGATAAGAGAGTTTTAATTTGATAATCACAAGGAGGAAGCTACATTCAAAGTGGTGCACAAGCATCCCCGGTTCACAAAAATCTTGCATCTACCAAAAACATTTTCTTTTCTATTTTGTTTTCTATTTACAGTTTCAGTTTTCCTTTCTATGTGTCCCGGTTTTGGCTCACCGGATCCTATGGAGTTGGATTCTACTTGAATACTTGATCATCTTTCTTTCTTTCAACCTGCATCTCATTTGGATCACTTTCCGGCAAGATATCGCTACTGTTATCCTTGACAGTTTCTTGTTACTGGATGTTCCTTTGTTATCGGTTGTCTGAGACCTATTCTGGTGATCTACCAGAACCTATTCCAAAGCTTGTGGAGCCTTAGACATTGATCTCGATGTTTCTTGGCATGTGTCCAACCTTCTACATTTCATCCTTTGGATTTTTTGGAGGAATCTCTTGGTGGAGGCCAACCTTGTTCATTTTGCACATTAAGTCTTGTTCTTTGGGTTTTGATCCTTTTTGGGCTGACTGGATCCTTTGGATCAATATATATATTTATAATCACTTTAGAATGTAATCAATCAAAGAATAAAGAAGTATAAGATAGATAGACTGTGCCTAGAAGATAGATCTTTCAATTCAAGGTCCCGGTGTGACCTATTCTACTAGGCATGTGTGTCGGTATGTTGTAACCTGGTTGTTACCGGTTGGATGTAATCAAGTTTCATGCAATAAAACTACCTTTTTTGCATTGCCTCCATCATATTTGTGTATTTCCATTGTGTTTACTCTTCCTAACTAGTTTGGATTGATCTCCTTGAGGTATCTCCTCATCGATGACTGCTTCAAGTGGTATCAGAGTGAAGTTTCATTCCAGAGGTCACGTGTCCTAAAATTTTGTTGTAGGGTGGCCGATTGCAGATCCGAACTGAAATTGTAGAGGACTAGCATGAATCAATGGCGCAAAGAGGAACTAGGAATGGTCGAGTGCATGGGAATCTAGACCCTGCTGTGATGGAGATGTTGTGAGGAATAGTAGCCTGGTTAGAATCCATGAAGATAGTCCAGAGAAGAGGCCAACTTATTGAGGATGTGAACAAAGATGAAGGAGAAGAAGCCCCAATAGAACAAGTGAACCTACTAGCAGTTGATCTGGAAGAAGAAAGGTTTTTAAGGGTTTTGAGTAGGTAGAAAACTAAACCTCATTTTACCCCACCGGAATATGATGGGAAGTTAGATTTAGATGAGTTGATAAATTGGATCTCAGCTATGGAGAAGTATTTTGATTTTGAAAACACTACAGAAGAGAGGAAGGTGAAGTATGTTTGTACCCGATTGAAGGGTCACACATCTCTTTAGTGGGAGCATTTGCAAGTTGATAGACAAAGAAGAGGTAAAGAAAAGATTAAGACACAGGATAGGATTATTTCTAAGTTAAAATCAAAGTTTGTCTCGATGAATTATCAAGTGGATTTGTTTTGGAAATTGCAGAATCTAAGACAGAAAGAATCCAGTGTGAATGAGTACACTGAATCATTTTACAAGTTGAACATCAAATCCGAACATGTTGATGTTGAAGTTGAATAGATTGCAAGATATTTGAATGGATTGAGGATTTCTATACAAGATGAACTCAGTATGATCAAATTTGAGAGTGTTGAAGAGGCTTACCAGTATGCAATAAAGGCTGAAGAGAAATTGAACAAAAGACATGAGAAGAGATAGAGAGGTAGAGGTGGAAGGTTTACCGAAGGAAGAGGAACTAGTATAAATCAAAAAAAGTACAAGGAAGTGAGCAAGGAAGGTAATTCATATCGAAAGGATGATACAAATTTTTATCGGAGGAAAGAACCAAATGGTTACCAGAATGAGAACTTTGGAAGACAGGACAAGAGGACATTTAGAGGAACCTACTTTAAGTGTGGAGGAGAAGGACACCGTGCATTTGAATGTAAGAAGATAGAGGCTACCAAAAGAGTAGCAGTGGTGGAAGAGAACCCCACAAGATCAGACAATAAACTAGAAGATGGATAACTATTGATGATGAGGAGAGCTTTGTGTTATACCAGAGGAGATGAAGAACCCTTGCAGAGGAAGAACCTATTCAAGACCAGATGTAAGGTATCCAGTAAGTGTTGTAAAGTTGTTATTGATAGTGGTAGTTAAAATAATCTTGTTTCAGAAGAGATGGTGAATAAGTTGAAATCAAAGAGATTGAAACACCCTGAGCCTTATCAGATAGCATGGATTCATGATGAAGATAAGTTCTTAGTAAGTGAACAATGTTTAGTAAAATTGAAAATTGGGAATTATCATGATGAAGTTTTGTGTGATATTATGCCTATGGATATTTGTCATATTTTGTTGGGAAGACCTTGGCAGTTTGATAGACAGACAATACATGATGGGAGGAAGAATACATACACTATTGTGGCCAATGGGATAAAACAAACCTTGTTACCTTTGGAGGAACCTTTGAAGAGTGAAGTTTGTACAAATACCAGAATCTGTTTAGTAGATGGAAGGAAATTTATGGATGGATTGAGACATGAGAATGTGTGTTTTTCCTTAATTCCTAAGAAGACTGAGAGACTGGAACCAGAAGGAGAACATGCGACAGAGATAAGAGATTTGCTAACAGAATATGAGGATATCATTTCAGATAATGTACCTAATGGATTGCCACCTGTTGGAAGTATTAGTCATTACATGGACTTGGTTTTCGGAGCTAGTTTACCTAACAAAGTTGCACACCGGTTGACACTGGTAGAGAATGAAGAACTGAAAAGACAAGTGCAGGAGTTGTTGAAGAAAGGTTTGATCAGGGAGAGTCTGATCCCTTGTGTAGTACCAACAGTATTAGCACCTAAGAAGAATGGAGAATGGAGGATGTGTACCAATTCAAGAGAAATAAACAAGATCACAGTGAAATATTGGTTTCCTTTGCCTAGGATGGATGGCATAATGGACTGTTTGAGTGGAGCAAAATACTATACAAAGATAGATTTGAAGAGTGGATATCATCGTATCAGAATCAGAGAAGGTGATGAGTGGAAGACAACATTTAAGACAAATGAAGGACTATATGAATGGTTGGTGATGCCTTTTGGATTGACTAATGCACCGAGTACTTTCATGAGGCTGATGAATGAGGTATTGAAGAAATTCTTGGGTAAGTTTGTTATTGTGTATTTGGATGACATTATGATTTTTAGTAGAATAAAAGAGGAGCATTTGTTGCAGTTAAGACAATTTTTGCAGAGGTTGAGAGAAGAGAAGTTGTTTATCAATACCAAGAAGTGCACTTTCATGAAGGATGAGTTAGTCTATTTGGGTTTTGTGATATCTAAGGATGGCTTCAAGATGGACCTTGAGAAAGTGAAAGCCATTGTTGAGTGGCCTACACTGGAAGCATTGGAGAGGTAAGATCATTTCATGGATTGGCTAGTTTTTATTGGAAGTTTATCAGAAATTTTAGTTCAGTTTGTAACCCTATGATTGAGACCATGAGGGGAGATCAGAAGGAATTCAAGTGAACCACCAGAGAAAACAAAAGTTTTGAATTATTGAAGTAGAAAGTGACTGAGCAGCCTGTGTTGGCTTTATCGGATTTCAATAAGGTATTTCAAGTGGATTGTGATGCAAGTGGAACAACAATAGGAGCCATTTTGAGTCAAGAAGGGAGAGCAGTAGTATATTTCAGTGAGAAATTGAATGATGCCCGGAAGAGATATTCAGTATATGATCAAGAATTTTATGCCATAATTCAAGCCTTGAAGAAATGGAGACATTACTTGTTTCCTAAGGAGTTTGTTTTGTACACAGATCATCAAGATTTGGAGTATTTGAACAATCAGTGTAAGTTGAATAATTGTAGAGGAATTGGTCATTTTGCATCTAAATGTACTTTTAAAGAAGATAACAATAGAAGAGGAGATGATAGAAGCAAAATAGAAGACATAAGAGCTAAACCTAAAAGAAGTTTTTATTCCAAAAAAGTAGCCACTCATATGAAGATGAGGATTGTGATGATTCGAATGATGAAACACTATTTATGGTTGTGAAAGTTGATTTAATGTTGAAAAATGTAACAAATCGGGTAATTTTCAAATTGATAATAATAATGAAATATCATTAATTGTGTGGATTACTCTTCATGTAAAATAAGAATCAAATTCTTTGGTGATTAATAGTGGTTTCTCTAATCACATGACTAGTGAAATTAGAAAGTTCATCGATCTCAAAAATTGGAATGGTGGATCAATTAAGTTTGGTGATGAAGTCTACTTAGATTTGTGGTAGAATAATAATAACCATTTATGGAACGAACAAGACAAATGATGTTGTCTATGTTAAAGGACTAAAACATAATCTTCTCAATGTTAGTCAGATGTGTAGGAAAGGATATAAACTTACATTTCATGAAAAAGATTGTAGAATCAAAAAGGATATCTCAAGAAGACTAATTGCAGAAGGAACAAGGACTTATGGAAATGTTTATCATCTAAAGGAAGCTAAAGGAAGTAGGTGTTTAATGGCTCAAATCAGTGAATATTGTATTTGGCATAAAAGGATGGGACACATCAACTTTGCCAAAATGGTGAATATTAGTTATACACATGCAATAAGA
The DNA here is from genome assembly GCF_030272615.1 of Cryptomeria japonica. Taxonomy (NCBI): domain Eukaryota; kingdom Viridiplantae; phylum Streptophyta; class Pinopsida; order Cupressales; family Cupressaceae; genus Cryptomeria; species Cryptomeria japonica. The sequence continues at coordinate 322,581,984 of NC_081415.1, forward strand.
GATATTCCAAAGATTATCAAGCCTACAAAACACATTGTGCAAGGAATTTTAGATGGGAAAGTAGACAAGGACAATAATCAAGAACAAGGAGTATTCTACTATAAAACCTTTGGAGTTGATACATATTGATCTATGCAGACCTACCAGGACAAGAGGACTGAATGGTGAAAGGCACTTTATGTTTATTGATAATTACTCTAGAATGACATGAGTAACTTTTTTAAGAGAAAAATGAGAAGCCCTAAGTTTAAAGATTTCAAATCTATGGTAGATAATAAAAAAGATACTAAGATCAAATGCTTAAGGTATGATAGAGAAGGTGGATTTAAATCAAATGAGTTTGAAAAGTTTTGTGAAGATCATGGTGTTAACAGGCATCTTTATGCTCCTAGGATCCCTCAACAAAATGGGGTTGTTGAAAGGAAAAATAAGATAGTTCAAGAGATGGCTAGGAAAATGTTGAAGGATGCCAAGTTTCCTGATGTGTACTAGAAAGAAGTTGTGCATAATTTTGTCTATATTATTAACATAGTGTAGATGAGGGTCAATAATTCTAAGACCCCTTATGATCTATGGCATGGAAGACCCACTAATATCAAGTATTTCAAAATTTTGGAAGAAAAGATTACATCAAAATAGATGAAGAAGATCTTGGAAAGTTTGACTCAAGAAATGATGAAGGAATCTTCCTTGGATAATCAACAAGAAGCAAGCCTTATATATGTTACAACAAGAGACTCAAGAAGATGGTTGAAAGAACAAATGTTAGAGTAGATGAAGATTGGAATCAAATTGTTGGGAAAATGGTGTCTCAATATTGCATTTACATAAGGTTACTATTCATAGTAAGTTTTTGTTTGAGCATCAACTGGTTCAAAAAATTTCCCAAAGCTTTGGATTGGCTAGATAAGAATACTAGTACATTTTGGTTTTTTTTGAAAGGTGCAATAAATGTTTTAAATTCAAGAGGACTTTAAAGGCTTTGAAATAGCCTAAAACATGGTCATATCTAATATAGTGATTATGAGGTGATAGATCACATCACGAGCTTTCTGGCACATCAAATAGTTCGTCAATCGAACATTTGGTTCACAAGTTATGGCCTCTAGTAGTTTGGTCTCCAGGAATAGGAAATATTAAAATGCATCAAGGTACACTTGTTGATGTGTGTTTTGACACATCATAGTGCATCTAGGATTGGAGATAAGGCCAGTTCCACTTTATTGGGTGGTTTTAGCCCATGGTTTTGTAATTCGGTTTGATGGTTTTTTGTATTGTATCTCTCATATATGAGGTGCATGAGATAAAGGTTGTACGCAAGATTCTTATAGTTATTGGGTTACCTTTGAATCTTTGAGTGGTGATACTCATATTAAAATATTGCTCTACAACTATATTGTAATCTATTATTGATTTCTCAATAATATATTGGGTAAGTTTTGGTGTGTGGGTTTTGAATCTCGAAAGGAATTTCCCTACATAAATCATTGGGTTGTGGTATGCATGTTATTTATGTTTATTTCTATTAAGTTTTTGTAATTGTTGTAATGATCTATAAATTTTTTTGCATTATCCTCCTCTTGAGGTTAGTGTAGGAATTTGTTTTCCTACTTAACTTCCTTAAAAGTGGTATCAAAGCCTGATCACCTTAGGTTTCAATTGTGGTTTGTTGGGTTTTTTGAATTAATCCATATTTGAGTGGGAGCCTGTACATAAGATACTTTTTTATCTTGTTGTAGGAATTTTTAGATGGTAAGTTTGTCAAGGAGAATAGAGGTGGAGAAATGTTTTGGAAGTAATTTTGAGATGTGGAAGCTAAAGATGGAGGATCCGCTAATAGATCGAGATCTGTGGGATGTTGTTGATGCAAATGTCTCAAGACCTTTAGATCCTACTGCAGCTTCTCAATATGATGTTATGGACCATAAATCAAGGGTCTAATCAAATTGTTCTTTGCAAACTTTGTTCCAATCAATGTCCATGAAGAGACCTTTGAAAAAAAAATATGGACCAAGCTTGGTGAAATGTATCAAGCCAAATGTTTATTGAATAAGATTTTCGTGAGGAAGAAAGTATATTCCTTGAGAATAGAAGAGGGTGGATGGATAACAAACCACCTAAGAGCATTTAATTTGTTGGTGTCTCAATTGGCATCTTTTGGTGTCAAGAGGATGAGGAGGAGAAATGTTAGGTCTTGCTTTATTTTTTTCCCAATTTGTGGGATTCTCTTGTTATGGCAATCAGTAGTACTTCTATTATTTTGAAGCCTAAAGATATGGTAGGTGCCTTGCATGGTGAAGAGATGTGGAGGAAATTATCCATTAGTTTGAAGGAATCCCTAACTATTCATGAAAGACATAAGAAAAAAGGCAAGTGCAAGAAGAATGATAAGTGTTATAAATCCAAGTCCAAAGGGAGATTGAAATCTCTTGGAAAGTCCTAAGTCATTTGTTGGAATTGTGGTAAATTAGGAAACACCTATAAGGACTGCAAAGAAGAAAAGATGAAGAAAAATAAAAAAGTTTGATTTTGATTATGAGTCTCAGAAGGAAGATGGTGATGCATTCATTGCAGCTTTGGCTACTCATGCAAGTAATGATGCATGCTTAATTGACTCAGGTGCATCCTTTCATATGACTTCCAATAGAGATTGGTTTTTTGAATATGAAGAATTTAATTGAGATAAGGTGTACTTGGTTAATGATTCACATTTAGATATTGTTAGCTGTGGTAAAGTTAAAATCAAGTTTCTTGATGGTAGAATAAAAAGGATTAGTGGTGTGTTGCACATTCCTGAACTAAAATAAAATTTATTATTTATGAGAAAACTGATATATGTGGGTGTGCAGGTAGTTTTTTTGATGCAGGATGTAAAATGGTTAAGGGTGATATGGTGATTGTTAGAGGTGTCAGATTCGACACTTTGTATAAGCTAGAAGCATACATTATTGAGTGTAATAGCACTTCTATAAAAAGTAAATCTATGGATACTTTGTTGGAAGATTTGAGGGTTTCACCTTCAACGGATGGACATGGTTTTTGGGTACCTAAGGGTTCTCTTTCTTCTGAAGCAAAGTTAAATGTAGAGAAGACTATTTTATGGTACTAGAGGCTTGGCCACATTAGAGAAAAGGGTCTAAGGACCTTGAAAAATAAAAAGCTTGTTGAAGCTTTGAATGATTGTAATCTTGGATTTGATTTTTGTGAGCATTGCATTAATGAAAAAGAAAAACGCATTCAATTTTACTCGAGCTTTCATAAATCTTGTGGTGTTTAGGATCTTATTCATTCTCACGTGTTTGGTCCTATATATGTTCCTTCTATTAGAAAATCCACAAATTATGTTTCTTTTATTGATGATTTTAGTAGAAGGACATGGGTATACTATCTAAAAACTAAATCTGAAGTTTTTCAGTCAATTTAAATAATTTAAAGAAATGGTTGAGTTGTAGATTGGAAAGAAAATAAAATGTTTGAGGACTAATAATGACAGACAATTTTTCTCTAATGATTTTGATAGATTTTCTAAAGACTGTGGAATTAATAGAAAAAAGACAACTCTATATTCTTCACAACAGAATGGAGTTGCAGAAAGAATGAATAAGACACTGATGGAGAAGGCTAGGACTATGTTCAATGGTTCTAGTCTAGAACGAAAAAGTTTTGGCTAAAGTTTTTGCCACTGCTTTCTACCTAACTAATAGGTCTCCTACATCAGCTCTTGTTGATAAAACACCTATGGAATCATGGTCAGGTCACAAGCCTTCATTGAGATATCTTAGAGTTTTTGGATGTGAGACATATGCACATGTTCCAAAAGAGAAGCAAACAAAGTTGGAGAACAAGGCTATGAAATGTATTTTCATCAGATATAGTTATGGTGTGAAAGGATACAAGCTTTGGGATCCTATAGTCTCCTTCTATTATACTGTAGCCAAAACAAACTAAATAGGAAGATGTGATTGAAATCCCTTCTACGCCTAAAAGAAATGAATCAAGACCCTTAGATAGGCAAGAATTTGAGGAGATCTCATCTAGCTTTGAATCTTTAGAAGAGGAGAAAGAACCTCCAACTTAGCTTGTTCGAAGGTCTACAAGACATAGACAACCACCAGAAAGGTATTTACTTGATGATTGGAGATGTATTTTTTCTTTGAATACTAATGTCGATGAACCTAGATCTGTAAAAGAGGCATTAGGTATGAATGATGCAGAATCTTGGAAGATTGCTATGGAAGAAGAAATGACATCTTTGAAAAAGAATGATACATGGCATTTTGTAGCATTTCCTGAAGGACAAAAACTTGTTGGTTATAAATGGGTGTTCAAGAAAAATATTTGTTCAGATAGAGGTATTGAGAAGTATAAAGAAAGGTTGGTTGCAAAAGGCTACTCTCAAGGTGAGGGTCCTGATTATGGTGAGATATTTTCTCATTGCAAAAATTACATCCATTAGTTTTTTTCTTTTTGTTGTTGTTGCTTAAGATTTAGAGGTTGATAAAATGGATGTGAAAACTATTTCCCTTCATGGTGATTTGGAGAAGGATATTTATATGAGATGGCCAGAACACTATGTGGTAAAAGGTAAAAGTAATTTGGTCTATAATTAAAGAAATTTTTGTATGACCTCAAACAGAGTCCTAGGATGTGGTACCAAAAATTTGATACATACATGTTGAGTTTGGGATTTGAGCATTGTAAGTCAGATCACTATGTTTATTATAAATCAAATGATGATAATTTCTTGTACATTGCATTATATGTTGATGATATATTATTCATTGGAAAAGGGAAATGCATGATTTCAGAACTAAATTCTCAACTCACTGCTAAATTTGAAATGAAAGATCTTGGAGTAGAAAAAAACATTCTAGGATGGAGATTAGAAGAGAGAGTGAATAGAAATATATGGCTAGGCTAGAGTAAGTATGTGAATTTAGTTTTAGGGAGGTTCAACATGTAGGATTGTAGACCATTGTGTGCTCCTTTTATAGTTGGAACAAAATTATCTATTTTAGATTGTCCTACATACCCATCAAAGATGGAGGGCAACAAGGTGCATTGACAACTTATTTTGATAGTCAAAGTATGATATGCCTAGCTAAGAACCCAACATTTCATGCTTGGACCAAGAACATTGATGTTCAATATCATTTTGTAAGACATATGGTTGAAGATGGTAGGGTGAAGTTGGTTAAGGTATTGAATTTGATGAATGTTGTAGATTCATTAACTAAGGTAATGAGCATAGAGAAGTTTAGATGGTTTTTGGAGTCTATGGTCCTCATGGCCCCTAGCAATTAATTTATTGTGTAGATATTCCCTTTTCTCTTGCAAGGTGTTTGACAAGTGGGAGAATGTTGGGAAAATGTTGTCTCAACCTTATATTTACATAAGGTTACTATTTATAGTATTTTTTTAAGAATTAATTGGTTTGAAATTTTCCCCAAAGCTTCAGATTGGCTAGATAAGCAAATCGGTAAATTTTTGTTGCAAGATCCTAACTAGATTTGAAGATATTAAATTTTCCATTTTTGGAAGGTGCAATAAATATTTTAAATTCAATTTTGAGGACTTTAAAGGATTCAAAACAGCTTGAAAAGTGGCCATATCTATCTTAGCAAGTTATGAGGTGATAGATCATGTCATGAGCTTTCCAGTGCTGCAAACAGTTCATCAATCGAACACTTGGTTCACAAGTTATGGCCTTTGACTCTCTTGAAATAGGAAATAAAAAAAATGCATCGAACACATAAATGAGCTATAAAAGGGAGGTACATGTGTTGATGTGAGTTTTGAAACATCATAGAGTATCTAGGATTGGAGATAAGGTCGGTTCTACTTTATTGGGTGGTTTTAGCCCATGGTTTTGTAATACCGTTTGATGGTTTCTTGTATTGTATCTGCTATAAATGAGGTTTGTAAGATGAAGTTTGTATATAAGAGTCTTATAGCTATTGAGTTACCTCTAAATATCTAAGTGGTAATACTCTTGTGAATATATAATTTATTGGGCAACTTTTGGAGTGTGGGGTTTTTCTCTTGAAAGGGTTTTCCCTGCATAAATCATTGTGTTGTGATATGCATGCTATTTATGTTTATTTATATTGAATTTCTAAAAATATTGTAACTATCTATAAAAAAATTATATTATCCTCCTCTCAAGGTTATTGTTGGAATTTATTATGTTACTTAACTTCCTTACACAAATTACACAAGACCTTGAGGATTGTAGATCAAAAGGTGCTCCTTGTATTTTAGAAAGAGAAGATGAAGTGAATGAATAAAATAAAACAAAGGAGAAGGAATCAGAGGTGGTCTCTAGGACTCCAACAAAGTATGTGGAAAAAAGTCATTCAAAATATTAGATTACTGGTGATAAGAATGAAGTTGTACAGACTCAAAGAAGACTTACCAAGGCAAGTGAACATGTGAATATTTGTATTTTATCAAAGGTAGATCCCAAGACCTTTTTTTATGTTAGAAAAGATGAAATATGGTTGAAAGAAATGAAAGAAGGGCTTGATAAGATTGAGAAGAATTAGACATGAGAACTAGTCCTTAGACTAGCAGATAAGAATGTTATAGGAACAAAGCGGATGTTTAAGAGAAAAGTGAATGAAGAAGGAGAAGTGACAAGGAACAAATATAGGTTAGTTTGCAAAGGATATTATCAAGTGGGAGGTATTGAATTTGAGGAGACCTTTTCTCTAGTAGCTAGGATGGAGGAAATTATGTTGTTTCTTGCATTTGCATCTCACAACAACTTTAAGGTTTACCAAATAGAGGTCAAGTCAGCCTTCTTGGATGGTGATTTAGAGGAAGAATTTTACATAGAGCAGCCTAATGGCTTTCAATTGACAAAGGATCTCAACATGGGGTGCAAAATTAAAAAGGCATTGTATGGTCTCAAGCAAGGCCATAGGGATTGATATGCAAGGTTGGATAGGTACTTACTTTAGCAAGGAATCAAGAAAGGTACTTTAAGGTTGAGGAAGACAAGATTTTGATAGTTGTTGTATATATTGATGATATTATATTTGATGGAGATGTTGGTGTATGTAAGAAATTTGTAGAATAAATGCAAAAATAATTTGAGATGTCAATTATTGGTGAGTTGTCCTTATTTCTTGAACTTCAAGTTGCTCAATTAGATGATGTTATCTTTATTTCTTGGGCTAATATCTTAAGGAGATGTTGAAGAAATTTGTTATGGAGAATTCTAAACCAGTAAGTACCTCTATTGTTACTGGTTTTCACTTGAGTAAGGATGATAAGTCTCCAAGAGTTTATCAGACACTCTACAAGTCTATCATTAGAGGATTGTTATACTTGACTACTTCTAGACTTGATATTATGCATGTAGTGTGTTTGGTTGCCTTATATCAAGCTAATCATAAGCAATCTCATGACAAGGAAATTAAAATAATATTAAAATATATTTTTTGGACTCCAAATTATAGTTTGTGATATAACAAGAATAATGATTTCTCCTTTAAGACTTATAATTATGCTAATTGGGTTGGCTATATAGATGACAAAATATGTACTAGTGTTAGTGAATTTTTATTCAGAGAAAAAATGGGTTCTTGGTTCCAATAGAAACATGATTTAGTATCCTTATCAACAAGAAAGACTAAGTATAATATTTTAGGATCTTGTTGCACTTAGGTGATGTGGATGAAGCAAACTTTGAAAGATATCAAGGTGATAAATGATGAGCCCATTCCTATTGTTATGATAACCAGTGAACAACTGAGAGGGGGGGGGGGGGGTTAATTAGTTGATGATAGATTATATCAATTAATCCACTTAATAACCTTTAACTGAATCACATAAACATTAAGTACTAGAATATCAAAAACAAATACCGGTAAGCAATACAACTTAACAATGAAATAGATAATCAACACAA
>NC_081415.1:322590398-322608636 GCF_030272615.1 Cryptomeria japonica
GGGAAAATTGATGGTTTGCCATCAATGACAATAGCTAACGACCTATGCAATGTCTCTTTCCAATAGATATATATAACAAGAAACAAAGTGATCACCATCTCAAACATCCATGAATGTTGTCATCATCCATCATGCCAATATACAAAGAGAAGTCACACTATTTGTCACAACAAGGCATAAGCCCTATGTCAACTAATATCCCAAACACAAACACCCAATCTAAAGGTATCAATCTACATCAATAGATGTTGAGATATAATATTCATAGTTGAAATAGCATCCCAAAAAAGTTCTAGAACATCCAAATATCCATGTCTCATAAGGCATACAAAAAAAAGTAAACCCATGCCATCAACATATACAACCCATAAACCACAATCACAAGTTCAAAGTGTGATGTTGTCAAAGAATAATATACACACCCAAAAACTCCCACTACAAGATTAATACAAATATGAAAAATAATCAAGGGATAACAAGTCTACCAATGACATCATAGAATGTGTAACAAATATAACATAGTACCAACAAACATCCGCAATGATATGCAAAACATGTAAACAAATAACATGTAAGTACAACTCTCACTATAAGTTTCTCAGCTCACCCATGTTCTTCACACCCAACAAATGAATGAGATAAAGTAACCACCATGTCATCACCAAAAGCACGAGTGACAACATATGACCATAAACTAGTGACCACCATAGCTCAATTTAAACCTAAAAACTAATGTCATGTAAAACTGTATAAAACCAAACATCCAAGAAGATAACAAGGACTAAAGAGATAAATTGCAAATCATAAGTGTGTAGAATTTCATTCTACATATACATCTAAATTAAAACCATTTCAAGTAAGATATCCTTCACAACTCCCCAAGTGAAAAGGCATGACTATGCCAACCGTTCAAGCACCAAGATCAAACACAACATATATATCATGTAACCAACAAGGATGTAAGCCTCTCAAACCAAGAAGATCAAACTAAAATGAAATGTTTTTTGTAGAAGGAAATCAGCCCAATAAACCTATCATAATATCCTCATCATGATCATAATATAAAATCATATATACAATGATATAATTATACTATCCATCCCTCAAAATGAATCATCCAAAACTAACCATCCATAGCTTAATAACCATATCCATGAAAGATAAAGCATAAAATACAATGTACCTAAAAGGAACAATGGGAAATACCTCTCAAGTAGTAAAGTTTTGATTAGACCAAGAGTGGGGAATGAGAATGATCGTCTAGGATATCCAAGTCATCATGACTCATCCAAGAACACTCTCATCATAGGTCCATGTTGAAATCACACCCAACCAAGGTATAGGATCCTTAGAATTTTTGTTGGAATATCATCAAAGGAGTATCCATCTCAACACATGTCTCAAATCACAAGACAACACCAATCTCACCTATGCCTCCAAGTATCCATAAGAGACTGAAACTGATCAATATATGCCAAACTCCAAATGCAACATAGCATCATCATGAAGAGATCAAGCAAATGATAAAATTAATCAGTACAAAGAGCACAAACAAGATCAATGCCAAAGCACTAATCATGAGTCAGGAACATAAACATGATTGTATGCACTTGAAAAATCAGAGGAACGCATGGGCTTAATAAATTAATGCTAAGCAACCACTAAACATAACTCTATAATGAAATTATAAAATTGAAACCAATAATGATATTCTAATGAAATCATTAATTGAAAACATTCAAATTAAACAAAGTAAGCAAACTCTATGGTTGATCATGAACATTGGGAATCCTATTGTTCTTTTTCTCCTTGTGGGAAATTGGTTCTCAGAGTTGCACTATGAAAACCTATAATATGTTGACATAAGAATTCAAAGATAGTGGTTACTGAAAAAGGAATGATTGATGTGGAATTTATATATTTCAAAAGGATTTATTGAATGGTTGTGATTGATTTGAAAACAAAATGGATCAATGGCCAAGATTTGATGAGACAACTTGATTGGAGATGATTACGATGTGAACTGCTTGAATGATTTAGTTAGACTAAATTGATTGAGAGATCAACTAGATTTATTGAGGATTTTTGGTTGAAAATTTTGTAAACTTGTGAGGTTTACAAAATGATGGTTTCAGCCACAACACGTGAGATTGAATCTCTCCTAATTATAAGGGAAGGCTCCCCCTTTTCTTATTACTCTAACTTTTTTAAAACAAAATTCTAACAACTAAGCCTATTGTAATCTTAGGTGTTACTCCATCTCATTCTCTTTCTTCCGAATATATGCTTATCATTTTCTCTCTTTTTAGAAAGGATATTGCAATTCAGAGCAATACAGATTTAAAACAACTTCCAAGTTCGCAAAGATAACCCATAAGCATATATATAAGATTTATAAGTAAAGAAGCAAAGTTTCTATGAAAGCATAAAGTATTTTATTGCTTCCTGGGATGAGAAAATAATGTTGGAACTCAAAGTCTTCAACTCACTATTATCTTATCAACCTTTTCCAATAACTTCTACTGTTGGCATATGCACACTCCAATGAGACATTGTATGTGATTGAAGGTTTTTTCATTGATGGCAACCTTGCAATCCTATGGCACCGGCAAAGGCAGTACACTGACATCAGCAGATCACACTCTACACCAGCACTCAGGACACCGACACCGGCACCGGCACAAAGAAAAGAAGTATACCAGCACAAAGGCCGACAGGATTTTGTTTATTATTGTAAAAACTTTGTAAGCCGACTTGGCAAATTGTAAAATGACTCTTATATATAAAAGAGATCATTGTAGACATTTAAAAAGTGATATGAAAGCAATAAGGAAAAATATTAGGTAGACCTATTATGCGAAATATAGGCTAAAGGGTTTATGTAAGAAGCAAAGTAGCAACCGGTACTGGATCAGGCATTATAGATGCTATTGTAAAGCAGTACAAGATATTGGATTTGTATGATCCTCATTGTAAGTCAGTGAGACTTCCCATTGAGCAGTGAGCTCTAGGCAGTTGGCCTTCCTATATGTGCAGGCCCCTATTGTAAGTAATATTCTCTTATTGGCCAGTGAGTGAATATTGTGGGTCACAAATCCCACCGAGGTTTTTCCCACACCGAGTTTCTTCATTAAAACCTTGTGTTATGGTGTGCTTTTCATGTGGATGTTCTTAATTCTATTTATTGCATTATTTCTTGCATACCGATACACTGTTATAATATGTTCTGCATGTTTTAAGTCAAGAAATTATAATCACCGGTTAGATACTGATTCACCCCCCCCTCTCAGTATCTGTGGGATTCCTAGCAATTGGTATCAGAGCTTGGTCCTCTATTTTTAGAAGTCTAATAGCTTGAGGAAGATCTTGACACCGGTAAAGATGGAAAATCTGATGAAGCAACTTGAAGGAGCTCTTTCAGACTATGATGCAGAGAAATTGAAAAATATCAAACTAGAAGATGATTTAAGGGCAACTTAGGATATCATTCAGGCACTTCAAAAGAATCTTACTATTGCAAGAAATAAGAGAAGAGAACTTTGTGAAAAATTGCAAAATAAGAATGATGAAAAGGAATCACTTAATGATATGATAAGCAAGTTGAAACAAGAGAACATGACAACAAAGAATGAGATGCAAGTTATGACTATGAGATTTTGCAAAGAGATTGAGGATAGGAAGAAGAATGAAGAAGAATTGACCAGAAGACTAAGTGATGCAGCAAATGAGAACACAAGACTTAGCTATGAAAATGACATGTTGAAGGCAGATCTGATGCATACTCAAAATGACTTAAATGAACTGATGAGACAAAAAGAGGTTTTAGAAAGAGAACTAGAAACTACAAATCAACATAAAGAAAAATTCAAGAAAAGCTCAGAGGAACTTGGCACCTTGTTGAAGAATCAAAAACCTAAAGGTGACACTTCTGGAATTGGCTTTGAAGTTGGTGAAAGCTCTGGTACTGCAAATACTCAGGATTACAGCAAACCGGTAAGACAACCTAATGCTTATAAATTCAATGGAAAATGCTTTAACTATAATAAGTATGGTCATAGAGAAAATGAATGTAGATCTAGAAATTATCAGAATATCAACACACCCACTGGTCAATGTTCAAAATGCAACAAAGTTGGTCACAACTTTGAAAACTGCAGAATGAATGTGAGATGTTATGTTTGTGGAAGATTTGGACATTTATCTAATCAATGCAGAACACAAACCGGCATAGGTTATGGGAAAGCTATTCAGAAGAATAATGTAACTTGTTATGCATGTAACAAGATTGGGCATATTGCTAAATTCTGTAGAAGTAAAGGAACACTGGTAGACAACAAAAGTTCTAGCTTGAAAGGTAAAGAAAAAGTTGAAGAGGTTAAGCAAGAATTCTCAAAACAATGGATTAGAAAAGCTGATCTAAATATCGGGAATACTCCTCCACCGGTAGAACAAATCAATGCTTCACTAGTAGGACAGAGTGATGCTTCACCAATAGGATAGAGCAGTGCTCCACCGATAGGAAGTTCTTTGTCTAATTGAAGAAATTTTCCTTGAGGGTTTGGCAATCTAATGACACATGTGCTATTATTCCCTCGGTTAGAGATAAGAAGTTGGAAATTACTTTTTACCGGCATGCATTTAATGTGGTAGATGGTAAAAAGACACTATAAAATTGAGGTTTTGGCTCCATTCCATTTCACCAAGATTTCAAACCTATGAAGAGCGTGAAGATTCCGAGCTAAGGCATTTCTAACAAGAGGCAAAAACACTCCAAGCAATCATCCATCCTAAAGACAGTAAAAGGTATTTTATCATGGCATCCACCTCTGCAATTGAATATATAGAAAACCCTACTGTTGTTGAAGTTATAAAAATACCTAGGCCCGTATTTCAGTTAGTTCCCGAGGTAGCAAAGAAAGATGATACCTTAGGTGCTTTTTCTCAAATTCCTAAGGGAGTTGTTTATGCTGAAGACCCCAGAATTTACATCCACTACAACATTGAGGAACTAGGAGATGAAGAGATTAAAACCATGTTTAAAACTATGATATTTGATGAATCTAACAATATAAAAGATGAACACAAGATTATTGAGACCCTAGGATTCACAGAGATCTTTAGCATTCCTAAATTCCCCAAGGATGTGATTAGGATAGTCTTAAGTAGGGTACGTGGTGAATTTTTCTGGTTAGATGCAATCCACAAAATCACTAAGGAAGTTGTGAAAGCTATCATAGGGTTACCAACCATCGGTAAAAGGCCAGATAAAAATAAGAAGGTATCCAATGACCTAGTTACAAACCTAGCTGGTGCAACAATCGACAAAAGGTCCCTAAGAGTTAATGATGTAATAGACATTAATGTGAGATTTATCAGCATGATATTAGGATATAAAGCTACTCATGCAAATAGACCCAATTTAGTTTCAAGTTTATGCATTAAGAGTGCTTATGATATGGTCACAGATAATGCAAAGATTGATATATGTGAGTGGTTAAAGGATGAATTAATTGACAACCTTGGAAAGATTAAGAAGGACAAGAAAGGAACTTTCAAGTTTGGAAATCTATTAGTATGTCTGATGCTACATATAGCCAAACAGGTTCCCGGTATAGGCTACAAAGAACTTGGATATGATATACCGGTAGGTAAATAGTTAACAGAACTATTCAATAACATGGGAGAAGACAAGGAAAACAATATTCATGACTTCTTTCAAGCATTAAAGGTCAAAATGAAGAAAAGAATCAGGTTATCACAGAAGATTGTCGACAAATACAAAGATGAAATATGCTTTGTAATCAAGAAGGATGAAATCTGGATGGAACTAGTCATCCCTAGGACAGTTTGGGTAACCAAGATGGGCTATAAAATAGATGATCATATAATTGAAACATATGCTAAAGCACTTCTGGAAGCCCCCAGAGAACCTAAGGAAGAAATATTTGGTAGTGTAGAAACTATTGAAAGCCAAATACAATCAAAGAAAAGAGTGAAAAATGTTGAGGTAGTTGTAAGGAAAGGTTCCAGACAAACAAAGGCCATCAAAGAAGATGTGTTGAAGAAAACCGGTATAACAGAGGATGAGTTAGCAGCTCCACAACCTGAAACTCACCTATCACCGGTAGGTACCTCTTTAGAGAGTGATATGCCTACAACTTTCAAAAGAGTTGTAAGGAAAAGGGATCCCTCACCGGCAACCACACCCTCACCCAAGAGGACAAGACAAAAACAACAAGCAGTGAGATCTCCGGTAAGAAAGGCTACACCAAAGAAGAAGAAACTGACACCCAAAAAGAAGAAGAGGACAAACAAAGACTTGGCCCCTCTTGATATACTGCTGAATGAAATTACAAAGGAAGGTAAATTGAAGAATATAGAGAAAATATATGACACTTTAACAACTGATTAAAAAGAACAAGTTGAAAATAGTGTTATATTGCATATGGATATGTATAAGAAATTTTTGATGGAAGTAGTAAATGAAATTCCAGATGAACTATTTAAGAGACTGGAAGCAAGAAGACAAGCAGTAATAGAACTAGACAAGAAAATAAAGAGGTAGAAGCTACTTGTTGTATATCCGGTAAATTCACCCAAAGAAATTGATGACCTAATTGCTCAAGCCAACCGATCAGTATTTTCTACTACATACCGGCACATTGCTTTAATGGTTGGAAGAGTTAATGAGGTGACTAAGGAGACAGAAAATGGATGGGATATATTCATAGTTGAAAAAGAAAAACAAGAAGAATACAGGAACCCCAAACCTATATGGTGCAGGAGCACCCATGGCGTAAAGAAAATATATGGTCAAATTCATCATTTGAAATATAATTTATATTTGAAGGTCATTTATAATGTATTTGAATCCATTTGGAATGATTTGTAAGACTTGGAAGCCTAAAAATGTAAGCAAGTCCTGATTATGTCCTAGTTGTCCATATAGGCCCTTATAGGTCAAGATGGTCAAAATTGTATAAAAGGCCATGAGAAGGCTATCAAGTATGTAAAAGGTATTAAATAGATTATTTGGACATTTTTATGAGGTTTTTACAATTTGGAAAGTCATTAGGAAAAAGTGTCAAAGTTGCAAGAAAATTGCAAAAGTGCAACATTTGCAAAAATGTAAAAGTGCAAAAATTGCACATAAAGTTGTAAAATGGAAGATGAAGGGTCATAAAGGTAGTTGGATGGTTTATAACTACCAAAGAGTCTATAAATATGTTTTATTGGTCGAACCAAATCATTATTGGAAGAATAGAGAAGAAAGGAGAACATTTTGGATACATTTTGGTGCATTCTACTATTGTTATTTTGGTTGGCTTTCCAGTTTTTGTGTTGGTTCTAGGCCTTGTACGACCATGTATGGCCTGGAAACCTTTGTATATGTATAATGGAAAGTTAGATATGTTAATTATCTTTCTTTTCCTTTTTGTTTGGAGTTATTATGTTTAGAAATGAAGAAGATATGGAAGTTTTGGTGAAAGTTGTTAATTGCAGATTTGATACTTCCTGAGTACAGTCACATTGCAGCATATGGTATGAACTCATATGATATTATTAAGAACTCTAAATAGACTTATTGGAAATATATGTGAATCATCTTTTTTTTCCCTTTGTTTTGAGACATTTTGGTTTTTATTTGTGGAAATTATGAAGATTTTGGTGAAAACTGGTTTTAAACTGTCTTAAATGGAGTTGCTGGAAAGGGTTTGTACTTATCTTGTGATTTCACCATTGGAAAAATTAATGACTTGAATATTATGAAAGTAGACTCAGAGGGATTTCATTTTAGTATGGTATTGTTTTAGTTTGGTTAAGTATTTGTTGTGGAATATGATGCCCTA
Source organism: Cryptomeria japonica (assembly GCF_030272615.1). Classification (NCBI taxonomy): domain Eukaryota; kingdom Viridiplantae; phylum Streptophyta; class Pinopsida; order Cupressales; family Cupressaceae; genus Cryptomeria; species Cryptomeria japonica. The sequence continues at coordinate 322,598,249 of NC_081415.1, forward strand.
GCAGGCAACAAGCATACATTTTCTAGATTTATGACAGTCAAAATTGGTCTCAGTGCAGAGATGATAACTTTTTATTGCACCGTTGGATCGTTCTCAATTTTGGATATGGTTTTAGAAACCTAGTTTTCTATAGCCTCACTGAAGCGATCTTCCAAATATACTCAGGTTTTAAAGTTATTAATAACTGAGTACGGGTATATCAAACTGTCATTAACCAGGACAGCATAATGCATTGTTTTGGTCTTGATTAATGTTCAAAGTGTTGTAAAATGATATGATGGATTTGATATTGTATTGTTTGGTTGATATTAATATTGTTTTGGACTGTAGAATAATGATTATGATCAGATTATGCCTCTAATACAAGTGAATATGTTGTGTTGAGATTGAAACTCCATGTTGATTTGGGGTTCTTGAAGAGTTTTTCATGATGCTCCGCATCAAATTGGTATCAGAGCAAGAAGAGCTTGAGTGTGTGGGTAGAGCGTCGAAGGAGGCAATCCACAACAAGACCTAGCCCATGAGATTTTTTATTTGATTCTTGTGTTTAAAGTTTCTTGGTTGTAGGTTTGGTGTAGGTTCACTCAGCTGCAAGTGGGTGGACAGGAAGGTCTACCAGAGGGGGCCATAGGAGATGGTCCAAAGGGCCTGAGAAGGAGGTCCAGTGTGTCGCTAAGAGTTTTGGGGAGAGAGGCAAGAGACGACTCCCAGGTGAGGGACAGAAGTTGTTGGGTGTTTGTAGCAGCTTGGAGGAGTGGACTTCAGATGAGAGATGCACCATTGGAAGCAGCCAATATAAACTCCATTGATAGGAGTCTTGATTGAAGCAGAATGTAGCAGAGGCATCATGTTACTCATTTCCAAGAGACTTGGAAATCTTTCAAGGCCAGTAGTATGGTGCAGGAGCACCCATGGCGTAAGGAAAATATATGGTCAAATTCATCATTTGAAATATAATTTATATTTTAAGGTCATTTATAATGTATTTGAATCCATTTGGAATGATTTGTAAGACTTGGAAGCCTAAAAATGTAAGCAAGTCCTGATTATGTCCTAGTTGTCCATATAGGCCCTTATAGGTCAAGATGGTCAAAATTGTATAAAAGGCCGTGAGAAGGCTATCAAGTATGTAAAAGGTATTAAATAGATTATTTGGACATGTTTATGAGGTTTTTACAATTTGGAGAGTCATTAGGAAAAAGTGTCAAAGTTGCAAGAAAATTGCAAAAGTGCAACATTTGCAAAAATGTAAAAGTGCAAAACTTGCACATAAAGTTGTAAAATGGAAGATGAAGGGTCATAAAGGTAGTTGGATGGTTTATAACTACCAAAGAGTCTATAAATATGTTTTATTGGTCGAACCAAATCATTATTGGAAGAATAGAGAAGAAAGGAGAACATTTTGGATACATTTTGGTGCATTCTACTATTGTTATTTTGGTTGGCTTTCTAGTTTTTGTGTTGGTTCCAGGACTTGTACGACCATGTATGGCCTAGAAACCTTTGTATATGTATAATTTATAGTTATATATTTTAATTACCTTTCTTTTCCTTTTTGTTTGGAGTTATTAGTTTTGGTGAAAGTTGTTAATTGCAGATTTGATACTTCCTGAGAATAGTCACATTGCAGCGTATGGTATGAACTCATATGATATTATTAAGACCTCTAAATAAACTTATTGGAAAGATATGTGAATCATCTTTTTTTTCCCTTTGGTTTGAGGAATTTTGGTTTTTATTTGTGGAAGTTATGAAGATTTTGGTGAAAACTGGTTTTAAATTGTCTTAAATGGAGTTGCTGGAAAGGGTTTGTACTTATCTTGTGATTTCACCATTGGAAAAATTAATGACTTGAATATTATGAAAGTAGACTTAGAGGGTTTTCATTTGAGTATGGTATTGTTTTAGTTTGGTTAAGTATTTGTTGTGGAATATGATGCCCTAGCAGGCAGCAAGCATACATTTTCTAGATTTATGACAGTCAAAATTGGTCTTGGTGCAGAGATGATAACTTTTTATTGCACTGTTGGATCATTCTCAATTTTGGATATGGTTTTAGAAACCTAGTTTTCTATAGCCTCACTGAAGAGATCTTCCAAATATGGTCAGGTTTTAAAGTTATTAATAACTGAGTATGGGTATATCAAACTGTCATTAACCGGGACAGCATAATGCATTGTTTTGGTCTTGATTAATGTTCAAAGGGTTGTAAAATGATATGATGGATTTGATATTGTATTTTTTGGTTGATATTAATATTGTTTTGGACTGTAGAATAATGATTATGATTAGATTATGCCTCTAATACAAGTGAAGATGTTGTGTTGAGATTGAAACTCCATGTTGATTTGGGGTTCTTGAAGGGTTTTTCATGATTCTCTGCATCACTATAAAAGTTTATCAAAAAGATAGAGACAAGGGTAAAAGTAAAGTTGGTGGACCACCTAGTATCAAGGTTAAAGACAACTTACCCCCACCTCCTTTGATTACTCCACCGGTAAAAACAACAGCTACAGAAGATCAACCGACAGCTGAGAGTATGGATGTAGAGGATGGTAATCCTAATCCTGAAGTCTTATATACTATGGATGTTGATACTCAAAAGATCAACATTGTGGTAGACAAAGATATAGCTGATAAAACTGAAATGGCTAGTGAGCCTCTGGTAGCTGAGCAAACTGAAAACACACAGGAGAAACCGACAGATAACAAAGAGCAAAAGGTAGAGACTCAAACTCAGACTGAGATAATGCAACAAATAGAAAAACAAACAGAGCAAAAGGCTCCGAAACAAGAACAACCACAACAAAAACAAGAACCACAACAGCAACAGGAATAGGAACATAAGGAAACAGTGCCACCAGTAACTGGAGAAGTAGAAAAACCACTGCTTAAGGAAATGCAGACACAAACAGACCTACCAGAGGTCAATACAAGCTTGGTTACTTCCACTAGCCGTACTCAGAATGTTGGTTCATCATCAGGCTACAAATCAACTAATGTGACTGAGGTGCTATTAGATTCAATCAAAAAGATAATAGACTGTAGCTCACAAGCTTATAAGGCAATTGATGATACCATACCAATTTTGAAGGTAATTTCTCCTAACTGTAATATAGACAATAAAGATTCTTTAGGACAACTTGATACACTATGTAAATATATCACAGAAAACATTGAGAAAATAATGGAAGAGACATTGAAGGATAAAATAGAAATTGAAAAGAAGAAATTCTTTGATGAACAAATAAAGAAGTGTAACAGAGATTTTGACACACTTCTACCATAATTGTGTAATTTATTGAAAGAGTACAAAACTCTGTGCAAAGACACCTGTAAGACAAAATTTTTGACTGTAGATATAGACAAGAAGATGAGCAAGGTACAGGATGAGATCAATAAACTTGCAGATAATTTTGTTAACTCACCTGATACACTATCAGTTTTTTAGGAGACGATAACAAATTTTGAAGAAGATTTACTTAAATTGGAAAGAGAGAAAGAAAGAATAGTGAATAAGGCAAAGCATTTAAGATTAAAACTAAGTCCAAGATTGGACCATCTAGCATCACTACGAAAGGAAGTATTTGAGGCACTAATACAGGGACAGAAAACACCGACAGAGCATTTGCAGCATCTCACCGGTACAATTAAGAGAACAGAGACAGCAATAAGAGATAGTAAAAAGTTTATGGAGAGTATAAACTTGATTTTGGCAGATCTATTTCAAATTGTAACTTTCTAGTTACAAGGTTGAAACGACAAACTCTACTGACATCTTGACAACCTTTGTCATTGATGCCAAAAGGGGAGTAGTGGGATGAGAAAATTCAATATCATAGGAATCATATGCTCAGGGGGAGCACACACATTTTTGGTAACTTTTTTGCACTTCACATTTTTAATACACTTTTGAAATTTCTCATGAGTGTTGCCATCAATGCCAAAGGGGGAGATTGTTGGCATATGCACACTCCAATGAGACATTGTATTTGATTGAAGGTTTTGTCATTGATGGCAACCTTGCAATCCTATGGCACTGGCAAAGGCAGTACACCGGCATCAGTAGATCACACTCTACACCGACACTCAGGATACCGACACCGACACCAACACAAAGAAAGAAAGTATATCGGCACAGAGGCCGACAGGATTTTGTTATATTATATTTTGTTTATTATTGTAAAAACTTTGTAAGTCGACTTGGCAAATTGTAAAATGACTATTATATATAAAAGAGATCATTGTAGACATTTAAAAAGTGATATGAAAGCAATAAGGAAAAATATTAGGTAGACCTATTATGCGAAATATAGGCTAAAGGGTTTATGTAAGAAGCAGAGTAGCAATCGATACTGGATCAGGCATTATAGATGCTATTGTAAAGTAGTACAAGATATTGGATTTGTATAATCCTCATTGTAAGTCAGTGAGACTTCCCATTGAGCAGTGAGCTCTAGGTAGTTGGCCTTCCTGCATATGCAGGCCCCTATTGTAAGTAATATTCTCTTATTGGTCAGTGAGTGAATATTGTGGGTCACAAATCCCACCGAGGTTTTTCCCACACTAGGTTTCCTCGTTAAAACCTTGTGTTATGGTGTTCTTTTCATGTGGATGTTCTTAATTCTGTTTATTGCATTATTTCTTGCATACCGGTACACTGTTATAATATGTTCTGCATGTTTTAAGTCAAGAAATTCTAATCACCGGTTAGATACTGATTCACCCCCCCCCCCTCTCAATATCTGTGGGATTCCTAACATCTACAACCCCTAAACAATCTTTTTTTCTGAAATACCAACATAAAGCTCAAAGTCTTGATAATTCTATTTTTCATATAGCTTCATAAAATAAAACTTAAGATTATATACTTGCTACAAGACAACTAGGTAAAACTCAAAGTCTTTATTATGTTACCCTTCAACAAGTTCTATTCCACCAATTTTGAAATGTAGCACAAAGTCTACACAACCAAATTTATTCTACTCTCTTACAATATTCCTACAAAATACTTTTACTCAATCAATTCAATTACCATAACAAGAATGATGTAAGAACACTCTCACCATAGAACATAATGAACTCAACACAAAGTTGAGTGACAAAGATGATTTCTTTATTGATTTAATTAGAAAAAATCACAAATGAACTCAATGTTTCACTTTTCTTTTCATTATGACAAAGTCTACTTGTATATAGATAAAAGATGAAAATTACAATGAGCACCCTCATATATATAGGATAGGTGCAAAGAGAAAAATTAGGAAAAACTCAACTAGCTATGACTAAGTCAAAAGTAGAGTTCTATTTGACTTAGGACTTGTGCAATCCTATATGCAAAACTGCATATACAAAATGAAACTTGAAGTGTCAATTGGAATTACAAAAATGTACCTACAACTAGAAAGCATGTTAAAAAATGACCAAGTGTTTAGATCTCCATCTCGAGCATCATCATCTCCATTTTTCTTCAATAAATCTTCAAGATTTGGAGAGAAGCTTGTACTCTCAAATCCTTTGGTTCATCAATATGACTTGAGATGACTTGAGCTCATGCAATGGATTCCATCAACAAGGAGTAGTTTTCTTTTGATTTCTTCAAGATAGATCCCAGACTATCCAAGAATACTTAGATTTATATCAATTTATTGATTTATGAGAGAGTGAAATTTACACTCTCAACCTCGATGCAAACAAGTAGGTTGAACTCTTCTATGGATGAATATAGGGGTAGTAACTTGTGATCCTAATCAAGTAAATCACAAGGAAGCTCATCAATCTTGTCAGCAATCCTTTTCACTGTCTTCTCACCCAAATGATTTGCCTCCTCTAGGTCTTCAATGAGCTTCTCTAAAAATTCTATACAATGCTTTAGAAACTCCTTCTACTAGACGTACATTTTCTTGGAAGGAATCACATCATGTTCAACCAAAATATCTAGAGAGAAGTCCCTGAGATTTGTCTAGGCGTCAAAATTCTTCTCACACGTAGTCATTTCCTCCAAGAAGACTTTTAGTGTTGCATCCAATTTGGATTGGACAGTCCCTACATTGTTAATCAACTTGGTAACAAAACTCAAAAGGTGGGTTCCTTGACTGAGCATCATGTCCATCCGTTCACCTATTGCCTTACCTCATGAGGTAACCTGCTCAGCTTACCTTATGACTTGTTCATCAACTAACAAATTAAGTGGCCTAATAACCTCCAAAGAATTTTTTATCTTAATTAACACAATGGTGAGTTGCTCCACTTGTTCCTTAATCTTATCTTTCTTGACATTCTCTTCATTTTATCTTGCCACAAGAGCATCAAAAGCCAATTGAGTGTCTTCCACTATACCTTCATGGGTTTTATTCTCAAGCTCAACCCTTCTTATTACATAATCCTCTACTTGAACTTCATTGATATTTATATCAAGAGGAGGCTCTACAACTTCTGCATACTTGTTCTTGTTGGAATTATGGATGAATTGATTATGTGTTGCATTGATGTTTTGTCATTAATGTCAACACTAGATGTTATGGTTGGTTACCGGCAGATAGGTTATGGTTACCAATAGATAGGTTTTGGTTATCGATAGAAGATCTAGTGTTACCAGCAGAAGAGACTATCTATTGGACACTTCCGCCATGTTTGGATCAATGGATTATCTTTGATTTTATGTGTTACATGTTCCTAGAGCATGTTTTGGTCAGTTGGTATTGACTTGGTAATCGGATGCTATCATACACTCTTGTAAACCCATAATGGCATTGGTTTAAGGTTTAACCGATAGAGCTTTAACTGAGGAATCTTGACAGGATGCATAAGTAGTGTTGGTGCGACTTCTACATGGATTTCAGGATGCTGAAGATGTTCTTTGATCATGTTTCAACTTCTTGAAGACATTGCTTTAGCATGGTGGACCCAAAATAGGTATGGTACCTATCTAGGTTATGGACTGGTATTATGTTATCATGTACTCTACACGTTACCGAGATGTTTTGCGATGTTTTATGGATTGGTTATTGTTGTTTTGGTCTTAAGCCGACATGGCATATCATTGTAATATGGATTTATGTAATGATCTTATTATAATATCTTTTAGGTGGATGACCTAATTGGTTCAGGCCTTAGGGTTGGCATAAAATGATGTAAGATCTCATTGTAGATCATGGGGAATAAGTGTCGTGGTCTTGAAATGAAATATCATATGCAAAGGAGATTTGGTCGATCATAGGTGATCGAATTGGGATTAAGGAAGAGGTTAAAGGCCTCCGATATTGAGCTTAACCAAGATTGTAATCAGACATGGTAGATGCTATCTCTGGATTGTTGTCCATTTATCTTGAGGTGGTTATAACCTCTTTGTAGTCAATGAGACTCTTTTGTAATGAGCAGTATGCTCTAGGCAGTGTGCCTTCCTGCATGTGCAGGCCCCTCATTGTATCACATAATTTCTACAGAAGTATCATCTGACTGTGGGTAGGCTTCCCACCATGGTTTTTTCCTTTCCAGTTTTTCCACGTACAAATCATGGTGTTATGTGGTATGGTTGCATTGTGTTGATTATCTGCTTTGTTGTTAAGTTTCATTTCTTGTCGGTATTTGTTTCTATTGTTTCGATATTTAATGTTTATATGCTTCGGTTTAAGGTTATTAAGGTGGATTAATTGATATAATCTGTTAACAACTGATTCACCCCCCCCTCTCTTAGTTGTTCACCGGCTATCCCAACAGTTCTTGGCACTATCTATCTTTACCCTTGAGATGTTTTGGATTTATTTATGGTCTTTGATTTGATGGGCACCAATTGATGGAAATCAAAATCATCAGGAGAAAGAGATTTCTTCTTCCTCTTGGGAGTGTTAGAAAGCAACAAAGGTGGTAGGATGGAATCATCATCAACACCTACAACCAATGATTGAGAAGAATTTTCTTGGCCCTGAAAAACAGTGGTTACAATTAGAGGTGTGGAAGTCATAACAAAAGATGGGTTTTAAGAAGTTGACAAGTTAGGTAAGGGTCGGGGGACTTCTACTAGAAACATGGGGAATTTGGTAAAGATAGACCTTATATTTATATTTCAAACTTCTTATCTATTTCTTTGTGCCTACTTTTAAAAATCATAAAATTGTTCTTGAACCTTTGGCGAACCTTTGATAGTTTTGGTACCTTTCTTGTGCAACTGCTCTAATACAATATTTAAGTGTCATACCAAATGTAAGGTCATTAGTGTCCTTGTTCAAATGTAACTCTTGACTGATATTTTCTCATTATTTTCTAGTTGCATTCTCAAGGGTTTCTATTATTACTATCTTCTATAGCCTAGCTATTGATATGAACCCGTATAATAAAGACTATTTTTCATTGCCTTGTTTTTCTAGTTATCATCATGTTTTCAAACCCCTATCATACTATTGCAATCAACCTCTATAATGTGGCTTAATTGTCACTAGATATAGGCTTATGACAATGATCTTTCCTATCATAACATTATTTTAGAATTGGAAAAGTAAAAACCCATACGATACATGCAAATAGATCTATTTCCTTGTGAATAATAGCAAGAAGATATGAATAAGCCAGGTTGTTGGAAGCCTATGATTCTTTGAAAGTGTATCCAAGGTTTAAATAATGCATGAGAGTATTAGAGAGTTTTTTGGTAGTGTATAGATTGCATGAGGTGTTTTAATATCCATTACCCTTTGAAACAATGTCACAAGTTCTTGCCTTATTGATTGTAATTTTTCATCTTTTCCATTGTTTTGTGGTATCTATCTTCTTGAGAATGTTTTCAAAACATTAAGACAATAGTCCTTTGGATGATCTTTATATCATTGAATCTGTAAGGCCTTCCCCAAACCAAGATTTGATTAACTTAGTTGACCATGTTTGACCCTATTAATAAATGCTTTATGATTCAATAGAATGGACTGTGTTAGACAGATAGATTGGTGAGAAAAGTAATTGAACCAAGTTATAGAGTTATTTCACCTTGTGGTGTACATTTTGATGTGTTATGAATTTGAAATCTTAAAAGATCCATTGATTGGATAATCTTGATTTAACGTATGTCAGCTATGTCTGGATGTAGAACTTATATGATTCCGTGATTGGATAACATTGATAAATGTTGATGCTTCATTTATATGCTTTATGATAAAGAACTCTATATGATTCTAGAATAGGATAAATTGGAGATGATGTATGTCATTATTGGATTTGCAGGACTTTATTATGATAATAGAATTAAGATGTATGTTTTATGTGTGGACCAAAATTACGAGAATTATGATAATTGCTTATGTGGATTTAATTGGATATGAGATATATTGAATTGTTCAAATGAAAATTGTATGCGAAGTGTTTGATGTGTATTCTAATTCATGTGTTTAATATTATATGAGGTTATTGGAAATTACTAATATGTATTTGAGTGGAACAGGAAAAGATATCCATGTGACCATGGAAATATTATGGAGAACCAAACCTAGACCTATGTATGTTCGTAAAACCAAGGTTTGTCTATTTGGAGAGACAACACCCCGTTTGTGTCGTATTTTATTCATAATAGTAAATGATGCATGTGTGTTAAATGTTATTTATTTGACTTACTTAAATCCAACAAGAGACAAGATTTCATGTACAATTTTGTAAAAGTATTTTCTTTGTGTCACTTGACACGTGTTGATTTATGTTTGAGTTTTTAAATTTGTCTCTTGGAGGGAATTGTTTAACTATAGCTTTTTCAATTAAAATTAATGTGATTCCATAATTGCCTTAGGTAGAGAATCTTTGGGATGGTCAACTTAGGTTTGACCCGAAAATAAACTTTAGAGGGGTTTAAAAAGGGTTAAATGGACTCCTAGGGGTAGTTTATTAGGGTTTCCTAAAGCCCATAAGGTATACCTAAGGGTTAGGAGTAATTTTAGGCATGTTTCTACTCCCATGTGACCATTTAGACACCCTAAAAAGTGACTTTTCTAAGTTGTCTGAAAATGGAAATTAGAAGGCTTGAACTAAGTTGTTAACCTTCCTTTTTGAATGAGAGTTCCCTTTCCCATTTTACCCTACTTTCCTTTTTCAGTTTTAGAAACTTGAGAGAACTCACACTAGTGTCTTCTTAAGCAAGAAAGAGAGATTTTGGGGGTAATCACCCACTCTCCATTTTTGGAGACAAAAGAATTTTGAAAAGAAAAAGATAGATTTGGGATTCAGAATGCAGGCTAAGGGTAAAAAGAGAAGTCTTGTGGAATTGGGCTGCTCATCCTCAACAAAACTAGCATACCTTGGGCAATTTAAGGTTGGTTCTACTTTTCTTGTAATGTTTTCTTATTGTATGTTGTTTTTAAAGAAAAATGCCTATGAGAAAGACTAGTTTTCATGCATGTATTTCTTGGGAATTT
>NC_081415.1:322609136-322642136 GCF_030272615.1 Cryptomeria japonica
TCTTGATTTGAATTTCCATTTGAATCACTTTCATGCTAATCTTGTCTTTTCTCCAATTTATCTATAAATTGGATGAGTTTCTTCAATCAAAATCCCCAATTGACTGCATTTTTGAATCCCCTAATCACATTATCGAGCTAATCACTTTTTCTAATCACTTTGTCGAATCAATCACGCTTCGAGTATTCTTGCGCTACAATCTTGTCTACTTGCTTTCATCTCATGTGTATGCACTTGTAGGTGAGATCCACAACAAAGTTATTTGAAGAAGAAAGAAGGACAATGGAGCTGCATGAAGGAGATATTCAGATCTGCATTTGGTTTGCTTAGTTTTTAATCTTGAATGTTTTGCTTTCATGTCTCTATTAAGTGTGTTTAGGATTGATCATTGCATTTGAGCTTTCGTGATTGAGCTAGGCTAATAATTTACATTGCTTTGATGATTTCCGATTTCCTAGCTACACACATAGTAAACATTGTCTGTATTATGCTTACCATCAAGAGATATTGTACCTTTACCTTTGATCAAGCAAGCTTTGTCATCTCCAAATCTTACTAGACCTACATTATATTCTTGAAAGTTCAAGAATTTACCTTTATCACCAGTCATATGATGTGAGCATCCTGAATCAATGATCCATTCATCCTTAACTTCAACTTTAGCTGCTAGAGCCTGCTCTACCTGTTGAACAGTAGGTGCCGGTTGATCTTCTGTTATAGCAACAAAAACCCATCCATTGTCTACCGTATCTTCATCAGTCACTCCTTGATCAACAAGATAACAAGATTTATCTTTATTCTTCTTAAATCCGTATCTCTAATATTCAGGGTTAGGCTTGTATATTCTCCTAGCTTCTTCTCTTAGTCTAGCATGTCTATCAGGGCATCTAGAAGCCATATGACCAATCTTATTACAGTTAAAGCATTTAAAGGGTGCTTTACCTTCATACTTACTTCCAACTGGACCTTTAGGCATTTTCCTTGCAAATAGTGCTTCAAGTTCTTCAAGTTCTTCATTTTCTCTCCTATTTTCCTCAATTTCTCTTGCATAAAAGGCTTTCCAATCAGACTTGTCAAATGATGGTGCAGATGATGTTGATGCCTTAAAAGCTAAATCTGTCTTTATAGTAGCAACATGACCAAATTCCTCAATTTCAAAAGCTGAAAGTTTTCCAATCAATGTATCCCTAGTTAATGATGTATTAGGCATTGTTCTCAACTCATTTATAGCAGTAACCTTCATTTTATATGCTGGTGGCAATCCTCTTAAAACTTTTGAAGCAATTTCATCTTCACTTAAGGTTCCTCCATAACATTTAATACCCAAAACAATTTCATTTACTCTTTCCATAAAAGCAGAAATCCTTTCATCTTCTTCCATTTTTCAGATTTTCATACCTGACCCGGAAGCTTTCAAGTTTTGCAATTTTGACTGTGGAATCTCCTTCATTCAATGTTTCCAAGTGATCCCAAATAGCTTTAGCAGTTGATCTATCTGATAATCCCATGATTTGCTGATATGATAATGTGCTCAAAAGTGCTTCTCTAGCTTTGCAATCATTTTCCTCATCTTTTCCTAAGGTAGGTGGATTAAGCTGATCAGGAGTAGGAGCAGTATAGCCATTCTTTGTAACTTCCCAGATGTCCTTTCCAATGCAATTTAAATGTGTCTCCATCCTGATCTTCCATATTCCATAGTTGGTTCCATCAAGTTTAGGACTGACCTTCCGGAAATAGTTAGTAGACATTGGATCTCCTCAAGCTGTTAAACTTCTACAAAAAGAGGACTAGGATCTGATACCAATTTTTAGGTCTCGAGGACAACTGAGAGGGGGGGGGGTGAATCAGTTGTCAAATAAATTCAAACCAAAACAACTTAACCAACTTAATGCTTAATACCGGTAAACCAGTCTTTTATGCCGGTAGATAGTTTTATCAGTTAATTACAATACCGGTAAAGATTAATGCATGAAATAGAAACACAATAACATCCACAACACATAACACCAATATTTGTACATGGAAACCCTGTAAGGGGAAAAACCATGATGGGAAACCTTACCCACAATCAGATGATACTACTGCAGATAGTATGTGTATACAAATGGGGTCTGTACATGCAGAAAGGCCAAGCGCCTAGAGCTCACTGCTCAAACACAAATAGAAGTCACACTGACTACAATTGGATGGTTAAATCCAATAAGGATGTACTACTCAAATTAGCATCTTTCTATGTTGGATTCAGTACCGGTGTAGTTCTTATTGTCTTCACAAAAACCCTCCTTCAACCTTCAAATGATGTCTGCATGTATAGCTCTGCTTATTCTTGCATATATCTTCACACCATTCCTTTTCGCCTTTCACTCTTGATCTTACAAATAAGATTTTACATTTATATCATATCCTAAGACCAATTTTAGTAGGTCAGCTCTAAAGGATATTACAATAAAATCAATTTACAAATAAAACAATATCCGATGCAATAATTGATTCAACATGTCGGCTTGATGCATTTACAACAATAATAAAACATCTCCATAGCATGTTGTGCTGATCTAGAATAGATAAGCCTGTCGGTGAATGATCTAGACCTATTTGCCGGTAACAACAAATATGCATATATGAATATGCCAAAGAACAAATCTCCAAGACAAAGTTTCCAAATGATGTCTTCGACATAACCAGGTGTTTTCCATGCCATTCCAAGTGTTGGTGAACATTATATCCTACCGGTGTACTAGATACCGGTGACTGTGCATAAGTCATTTGCTTGCCGATGAACATTGCCAATTCTTCAAAGTGCTAGAGTTGATAAGTGATAGTTGGTGTTGACATCAATGACAAAACCATACCAAAATACCAACATGGTATAGATGCCAAAGTAGCCATAGCATTTGTTGCTCTGTTTGCTGATCTAGGAATCTGCTGAAATGATTGTACAAAGGTAAATAATTTCTTAAGGTCATCAACCATTCTTTTATAGGGCATCAATTTCTCATCCCTAGTCTGATATATAACATTGATCTGGTTGATAATCAACTGAGAGTCTCCATAGATGTATAACTCAACAACCTTCCATTTGCCAAAGTTTCATATTCTGCAATATTATTTGTGCATGGAAAGAGAATCTTGTACGCCTTTGGGATTGAATATCTCTGAGGAGTGATAAAAATTATTCCAACACCGGAACCTTGTTTAGTGAAAGACCCATCAAAGAACATTTTCCAAGATCACTGAGTAAGATGCATGATGGATTCATCCAAAATTTCTATGTGCAAAGGGTGATTGTCTTCAAGAGGAGCATCAAAAAGTTGATTTGCAATAAACTGTCCTTTAATAGATTTGCATTCTATATATTCAATATCAAATTCTATAAGAATCAAGACCCATTTAGCCAATCTCCCTGCAAGTGTTTCTTTGCTGAGAAGATATTTGAGCAGATCAATCTTAGACACCGGTTTGATAGAATGTGCTAGCATGTAGTGTCTTAATTTCTGTGATGCAAAGACCAATTCCAAACAAGCATTTTCTATGATAGTATAGTTCATCTCATAGGACACCAAGGTCCTGTTGATATAATATATAACTCTTTCTCTTTTATTCTCATTCTGTTGTGCCAAAAGTGCCCCCAGTGATGTATCAGTAGCTGATATGTAGAGAATCAATGGCTTACCTTGAATTGGTGGTATCAATATAGGTGGATTAGAAATTTATTCTTTGATCTACTTTAGATGTTGTTCACAATCGTTATCCTAGTTGTACATAACTCCTTTCTATAATGCCTTTGTGAATGGTTGAGCCTTATCTTCTAGCTGAGAGATAAAGTGACTTATTGATTGGAGCCACCCTTGTAAACTTCTCATTTGACTGATATTCTTCGAAGGTGGCATTTCCATTATAGCCTTAACTTTTTCTGGATCCACTTCAATTCCTTTCGCTAAAATAATGTATCCTAGGACCTTACCAGATGTAACTCCAAATGCACATTTCTTGGGATTCAATCTGAGTTTTATTTTTTCCATCTTGTCTAAGATTGGACCTAGTTCTGATAGATGTGTTGGCCTTTTCATAGATTTTACTAGAGTATCATCAACATAGTCCTCCATGTTTTTGTGTATCATATCATGAAAAATTATTGTTACAACTCTTTGATAAGTAGTGCCTGCATTCTTTAAGCTGAAGGGCATTACATTCCAGCAGAAAGTTCCACATGCATAGGTGAATATTATTTTCTCTTGATCCTTAGGTGTAATTTTGATCTGATTGTATTTGGAAAAACCATCCATTAAAGAGTACATTTTATAGCTAGCAGTCATGTCTACTGTCATGTCTATGTTGGGTAGTGGAAAATCATCTTTTAGACAAGCTTTGTTTAAACCTTTGAAATCTGTCCAAACACGTATTGATTTGTCAGGTTTTGAAATAGGTACAATATTAGATATCCACTCAGCATAATCAATTGCTCTGATGAATCCAACTTTTAATAATTTTTCTAGCTCAGCTTTAACAAGTAATGCAACATGAGGATGCATTTTTCGGAGTTTTTGCTTAACAAGTTTAACTCTAGGAGTGATATAGAGATGATGCATTATGAGGTTAGGATCTAGACCCAATATATCAACATATGTCCATGCAAAATTGATCTTCTTTTTCATGAAGAAATCAACAAATTCTTTTAGTTCTTTGACTGACAAGGATTGGGTTACATGTATGATGTGTTGAGCTTCTTCTGTTCCAATGTTTACTGGCTATGTAGGTTCTATCAGCACTGATGATCACTCTTGAAAGTGATCATGCAAAATGTCAAGTATCTCACCTTCAGGAAACTCAAAGAGGTTTTCACCATTAGGTATGTCCTTTATTTTTACTATTTTTTATTTTGACACCGCCACAGTGTGGTTTTTGCCATCAAAACTCTTATTTTTCTTTTGATTTTTATGACTAAGATACTTGACATCTGTTGTTGTCATGTTCTCACTTTGTTCACTAGTGGAAGAGTCCATTTGCTCAATTGCATTAAGATAACAGGATAATGTATAGTCGCTGCAAAAGGTAGGTATATTCAAGGGTTGATCTTGGAGAGTACAATCAATAAGCTTAGGATGTACTAGGGATAAAGATTTAACAGGTTCAAGGGAATTCATGGTATTGTCATCAAAACCTCGAACCGACAAGTCGAGTTCTAGAAGACTACCTTGCGTAAGTGTCTCGAGACCAAGAAGAGTTAGAACATGATTAACGAATTTTACGTTAGTATCTAGGGAACCTAACCCAATAAACCTACCACTAGCACTGTCCTCTACTTTGGGCTAGACAACATATCGTGGTTCGACAGTAACATGTTCAATAGACAAAGTTTCAACATTCATGATGAAGTAGTCATAGTTTGGTGTCGAATAGATAATGTCATAAATAGATCTTATTTCAGAGTGACCAGAGTCAGAAGATGAAGGCTCTCACTCTTGTTCAAGTGGCTTAGTGAAAGCATGTATAGTATCAATATTGACATCTTTGATGGTGTAAGTTCCTTCATGATTTGGTTCAATGATCCCTTGTAGTTGACATACCTGTTGACATAAATTTGATGACTCTATTAGTCTCTATCGTCTTTTCCACTCAGCTTCCTCTGGACTAATGACTGACCCTGCTTCTGTAGCATCCAATTCTTCATTTGTAGTCCCATACCTGATTTTCTCTATCTCATTATAGGGAGATATAATAGGTGAAGAATTTTTTGGTGCTCTTTCTTCTTTCAACTGTTGTTCATAGTCTTCTTGTCTTTTTAGTTTGATTTCCTCTATTTCCTTTTGTATTTTTAAGCGCATTATCTCTTGTTCTTCGTCTATGATATCACTAGGTTCTTCAGTAGATGCATCTAATAGAGGCTTTGGACCCCATTCATACTCATTCGAGTCAGTTTCTGAATCCTCTACTTGCATTCTTCATGTATATGTGACCAAAATATTTAGTGGTGCAAACAATTCTTTCATTCCTTCAATCTCTTCTCTCATATCTTCTGGGATTTCTACTCCTTGTAGTGTTATTGCTGATACAGTTGGAACTTGATTACAAGCTGCTTCTTCCCTCTTGATTGCCAATTCTTGTTGCTCTTTTTCATACTTGTCCTGAGTTTGCTAAGTGTTTACTTCATGTGATGTTGAAGGTGGTATCTTTTTCCTCCACTTAGACTGATGATGAGAAGTATGTTTTTGATTTGATGACTCCCCTAGATTGTATCCAATTCCAACTTTATCATTTGTAGACTTAGTTTGTAGCTGAATAGGTTCAACAATTCCTTCTTGATGTTTGCTCAGAAGACTAGTACCTGAATATACCATGCATTGAATCATCTTATGGCCTAGACCATATTGTTCAGGGGAAATCTCACAGTGTTGTACTTGTGTGTTTTCACTTTCTTCTTTGAAAAGCCATTTGAGAACAACCTCTTCTTCTGTTTCATCTACAAGGGAAGTAGAGGACTCTACAAAAATACCATCATAAATGACATTTGTAGTTGAAGTTTGCGGCTTCATAGCCTCAGATGGTTTTCCAGACTGTCTTGGAAATGGAGGAAGAGACATTAGCGATAGTAAATTTTCTATCTTGTATCCATCTATACCAGTACCTGTGATTTTAAATTTCTTTTCTAAGTCTTTCAACAAAGTTTCTGAAATTTCAGCTATAGAGGCTGCTCTATTATAAGGAACATTCAAGCATTGATGATATGTAGATGACACTGCTTTCATTTCATGAATCCATGGCTGGCCCAACAAGATGTTGTAGGAAAGAGGAAGGTAAAGCACCTGAAAAATAACATCTCTTTCTACAGGTCCTACCTTGATCGGTAATAGCACCAGACCTTTAGAGGTTCTATCTTCTTCATCATAAGCTTTGATTGTTATTTTCTTTGCTAGATCAATGACATTTTTAGAAAATCCCAACAGTATCAGTAAATTAGAGGTACAAATATTCAACCCAGTGCCTCCATCTATCAAAACACATTTGACTTGGCATTTATGGTTATAGCTTTGATGTGTAATGGCTAGTTATGTGGGTGATTCAGTGACTTGTCATCTTCTTCAGAGAAGGTGAGGTAATGAGGTGAAGTCAGGTGACCCACCATAGATTGAAACCGATCTACATCTAAATCTTTAGGGACATTAGTAGTGGGAAAAGCTTTATCCAGGATATCTTTATGAGCAGAAGAGATCTTAAGCAGTTCAAAAATGGAGATTTGAGCGGTAGTATGTTTCAATTGTTCGAAAATACTATAACTAGGAGAGGATGATGAAGCCAGTTTCTTAGATTTAGTTGTGATCGTATCTGGTTGTCTGTTTGAAGAAGTCGGTAAGTTTGATGTTGTTTGATTAGGAGTTGAGGAACTAGCTCCTTTGAGAGTCTTCTTTTGGGTGCGAGTTACAATATTTGCAATTTGTGTTTTATTTTGTTTATTTGACTATGATCGCGTTGCAATACTCAGATTGGGAAGATTCAATCATGTTGATCACATTGTCATTGTTGGCGTAGGTGTAATTGACTTTGGCACCTCCTTTGGATTTTGAGGAATCACCTTATTCATAAGCAGGTAAGGGATCTTTAAAAGCTTTGTTATCAACATTAGTTGTGTGATTTCCAATAAAAACTTTGCCAATATCAATAAGGTCTTGTATCTCATGTTTGAGTTTCATACAGTTGTTTGTTGTATGACCCCTGTTTCGATGATATTCACAGTATTCATTCTCCCTCCACCATTTGGGTTTAATTTCTGGATCATATGGTTTAGAGTTGTCAGGCAATGTGATCAGTTTGTTTGCCAATAGAGTCTTAAGAGATGAATCATACAATTCTTCCAAAGGAGTGAAATCACGTTTAGGATTTGAAAGCCAAGGGTTCTCTTTAAACCACTCTCTTGATTTCTTAGGAGGATTTTCCACCGTCGTTTCAGCTACTTTGAGGGCTTGTGTGTCGCTAGCTAGATTAAATATTGTGGGTTTTAATTTTGGTTTAACATTATCCACCACTCCATCATTAAAAAAAAAATTGTTGTTATCTTTTGTGAGGCCCCACCCCGACTCAGTCTGACATTTCAGTGGTTTTTTATGATGAGACTATTACGGATGTTTTATTTTTTATGCATTATGGATTTAGAACTTATATGATTCCATGATTTGGATAACATTGCTATATGTGGATGCTTTATTTATATGCTTTATGATATAGAACACTACATGATTTTTGAATAGGATGAATTTGCGGTGATAAATG
Source organism: Cryptomeria japonica (assembly GCF_030272615.1). Taxonomy (NCBI): domain Eukaryota; kingdom Viridiplantae; phylum Streptophyta; class Pinopsida; order Cupressales; family Cupressaceae; genus Cryptomeria; species Cryptomeria japonica. Next base: position 322,617,402 of record NC_081415.1, read on the forward strand.
CCATTATTGAAATTGCAGGACTTTACTATGATGATAGAAATATGATGTATGTTTTATGTGTGGATCAAAATTATGAGAATTAGGATGAATTGCTTATGTGAAATTGCTTGGATATAAGATGTATTAAATTGTTCAGATGTAAATTGTATGCAAGTGATGATGTGTATAATTATTCTTGTGATTTATATTATTTGAGGTTACTTGAAGCTACTAATGTGTAAATTGAGATGTGCAGGAAGTTATCCATGTGACCATGGAAATATTATGGAGAACCAAACCTAGACCTATGTATGTTCGTAAAGCTAGAGTTTGTCTATTTGGAGAGACAACACCCCGTTTGTGTTGTATTTTATTCATAATAGTAAATGATGCATGTGTGTTAAGTGTTATTTAATTGATTTATGTAAAACCCACAAGAGACACGATTTCATGTATAAATTTGTAAAAGTATTTTCTTTGTGTCACTTGACACGTGTGGATTTACGTTTAAATTTTTAAATTTGTCTCTTGGTGGGAATTGTTTAACTATAGCTTTTTCAATTAATGTAATGAGATTCCATAAATGTCTTGGGTAAAGAATCTTTGGGATGGTCAACATAGGTTGGACCCGAAAATAAACTTTAGAGGGGTTAAAAAAGGGTTAAAAGGACACCTAGGGGTAGTTTAATAGGGTTTCCTAAAGCCCATAAGGTATACCTAAGGGTTAGGGGTAATTTTAGGCAAGTTTCTACTCCCATGTGATCTTTTAGACACCCTAAAAAGTGACTTTTCTAAGTTGTGCGAAAATTGAATTAGAAGACTTGAACAAAGTTGAAAACCTTCCTTTTCGAATGAGAGTTCCCTTTCCCATTTTACCTTACCTTCCCTTTTTAGTTTTTAGAAACTTGTGAGAACTCTCACAATGGACTTCTTAAGCAAGAATTAGAAAATTAGTGGGTAATCACCCACTCTCCATTTTTGGAGACAAAAGAATTTTGTAAAGAAAAAGATAGAATTTGGTTTGAGAATTTTGGCTAAGGGTAGAAAGGGAAGAACCGTGGAATTGGGCTGCTCATCCTCAACAAAACTAACATACCTTTGGGCAGTTTAAGGTTGGTTTTATTTTTCTTATAATGTTTCTTATGTGCATATGTTTTGAAATAAATGTTTGTGTAAAAGTCTAGTTTTCATGCATGTATTTCTTGGAAAATTATTTGGTGTTTTGTGTTTATGCAATGTATGTGTCTTGGGAGTCATCAAGACCTCTTACTCTTGGGAGAGAGGAGGATCTTGTGGGTGGTAGAAGTGACAGCCCTCGAGTGAGAGGCTCTCATTATGAGAGTGATCACAAGGGATTTTATGTGACCCTTGCTACATGGCTTGTTTATGCATTGGGGGTCATAAGGAGGGAAATAAGGCATGAATGCCTTGGGGGGGATAAGGAATATGGGGTTGCTATACTTGATGTATTTGGTTTGCCATGAGGTGGCTACACGTTTTTCCATACTTATAGTTCTCCTCGGGGTACTTGGTCCACTACCACCCTTGAAAAGGACATCACCAATGTGTGGTGCAGTGTAGCCCGGGTTGGGAGTGTGTTTGAGTTTGTGTGTATTCTGTCTTTTGTGTTTGCATGTTTGTTACCTGTCTAGGGCTTGGTTCTTCGAGCTCGGGGGTGGCTACCAGTTAGCCTAGGCTGGAAGGTGAGCACTCCATGGTCATAGCTTTGATTTATTTGTAGATTGTTAGAAGAAATATCAGGGCATGTAGTTATGGCGGAAGATATTGATTGAGGAAAAATGTTGTAAATGTAATTAATACCCTTTGAAAAGTCCTCATTTGTTTGAAATGAGAGGCTATTTGTAAAATAGCAACAAAGACTTGGGGATATGTTATTTGTTATATATATGCAGAAAATATCATGTTATTTTGCAGAAAAGATAAATGGTTTATTTCTAAGTTCTAGTCCTAAAATTGAGGTTAAATCCTGTAGAGTATTTAATATTTCTTGAAAGGAAATGAGTTAAATTTATTCTTTTATTTAATTGAAAAGAAATAGAATTGATTTTGCATGCATGCAAAGGCTGAAAATAAAAGCATTTAGGACTATACATGGAAATGTAAAAGTATTTTAATTAAATCTGTGATTTTATTTTAAATGTAGAAAATAAAATCTAAAATTATCATAACCATCTCTATAGTTTAATTTAATAAATTTTTTATTTAATATAGTTGTTGTTTTAGGATTATTTAATTCTGTTATTTACTTTTATTACAGAAAGTGCATCTAGAGTAAATAGTCTAATAAATTTAAGTAATATGTTATCTATCTAGTTGCAGTTTAAATTTTATTAAATTCTGACAATATTTTACTATAGAAATTGCATCTAAAGTCATATAGTTATTCTTTGATTTATAGAATTTGAAATAAATAATAATAATACAATGACTATAACTTAACTGGTAAGAATGTTTCATTTACAGCAGTATCATTATCTATTTACTCAAAAAACAAAAAAAACAAAAAAACCATGATCCAATATGCACCTAAAATGTATATATATATATATATATTAAAAGATATATATATATATATACTGTTTTATAAATAAAAAATAATAATAATTAAATAAACTTAAAAAAAAAAAAATTATATTGGCATGCTTTATCGGGAGAGGGGGGGGGGGGGGGGTCGGCCAGGGCTGAACCCACTGTGCCCTGCACAGGGGTCGGTGGCCGAGCCCACTGTGCATTTCACAGTGGCCAGCGGGGCCGAGCCCACCGTGCACTGCACAATGGTCGACGGCGCCGCCCACTGTGCATTGCACAGTGGCCGGCGGGGTCGAGCCCACTATGCAATACATAGTGGACGACGAGGCCGAAGCCACTGTGCATTGCATAGTGGGAGCCTTGGTCACGCCATCTCCCAAGCAACGCCCCTCCCATGCCATGGTCGCCACTTCCCGTCTAGTTCGGCCCTACAATCAAATTTCAAGCAAGAAGAAAAAAAAAGAAAACCCTAGCCCGGGTAGGGCTAGGGTAGAAGTGTGTTGGCAACAAAAAAAAAAAAGTTTTAAAGAAAATAATAGGAGAGCCTATTATTATAATAAAAAAAATAAAGAGGGTTAGGGTTGCATGGAAATTGACTAAATATATATATATGTATATAACATATTAGAATATATATATATATATATATATATATATATATATATATATATATATATATATATATATATATATATATATAATTATAAAAGTGGAGATGTTATGAAATAAATATTAATGGGATTAATGCTCATCCTTTTATAATAAAAAAAAAGTGGTTAAGAGTTAAATATTAAAGGGGATTAATATTATTCTTTATTTTTATTTGAGAATATTGAGATGTCATAAAATAAATATTAACAGGGTTAATATTTATTTTATTGAGATAATTGAATTAAATTTTAATGTAGTTAATATTTAATCGTGAGTCTAAATGGGTTGAAAAAAATTATAAATTGAAAACTGTGGATTAATATAGATTTTTAAATAAGTTAAATTTAGATGTTTGAAATTAAACCCCTAGGGAATTTAAATTCTAAGTTTCACTAAATGGGCTAAAGGGTAAATTTTTAACTCTCCCAGACAAAGATGCATGTGATTAAACACTATAGGAAAATATGCATTTGCAATTGTGATCGACCCTCTAGTTGACCTAGTTTAATTTACGACTTAAGTTTTGACAAGTAGATTGGAGGCACTCTTAAAACTAACCATTGGAACTCCGCTTTTATTTCAATAATCCTGGTTACTTGAGCTAGTTAACTCTAAACATAGTTAAGACAAAGCATGTTGTAGCATTTTACATTTGTCGAATTAATGCTTTTAAAAGTTATGTTTTAAATATATATATATATATATATATATATATATCCAATACTTGCCTTAAATTTTGGGCATGACATCTTTACCGTATTTCTAGTATTTGTTCTTTTCTTTGGATCTAGAGCCTTGTTGTCTGTGAGGCCCCACCCCGACTCAGTCTGACATTTCAATGGTTTTTATATTGAGACTATTACGGATACTTATTTTTATGCATTTTGGATTTAGAACTTATATGATTTCATGATTTGGATAACATTTCTATATATTGAGGATTTATTTATATGCTTTATGATATAGAACATTACATGATTTTTGAATAGGATGAATTTGCAGTGATAAATGTCATTATTGGATTTGCAAGACTTTACTAGGATAATAGAATTATGATGTATGTTTAAGTGTGAATCAAAATTATGGATATAAGATGTCTCAAATTGTTCAAATGTAAATTGTATGCAAATGATGATGTGTATTATTATGCTCGTGATTTATATTATATGTGGTTATTTGAAAGTTACTAATGTGTAAATTGAGATGCGTAAGAAGTTATCCATGTGACCATGGAAATATTACGGAGAACCAAACCTAGACCTATGTATGTTCGTAAGCCAGGGTTTGTCTATTTGGAGAGACAACACCCCGTTTGTGTTGTATTTTATTCATAACAGTATATGATGCATGTGTGTTAAGTGTTATTTAATTGATTTGTGTAAAATCCACAAGAGACGATTTCATGTATTAAATTGTAAAAGTGTTTTCTTTGTGTCACTTGACACATGTGTGGATTTAAGTTTGAATTTTTATTTTTGTCTCTTAGTGGGAAAGTGTTCAACTATAGCTTTTTCAATTAATGTAACGTGATGTCATAAATACCTTGGGTAAAGAATCTTTGGGATGGTCAACATAGGTTTGACCCGAAAATAAACTTCAGAGGGGTTTAAAAAAGGTTAAATGAACACCTAGGGGTAGTTTAATAGGGTTTCCTAAAGCCCATAAGGTATACCTAAGGGTTAGGGGTAATTTAAGGCAAGTTTCTACTCCCAAGTGACCTTTTAGACACCCTAAAAATTGACTTTTCTGAGTTGTGCGAAAATTGAAATTAGAAGATTGAACCTAGTTGTAAACTTTCCTTTTCGAATGAGAGTTCCCTTTCCCATTCTATCTTACCTTCCTCTTTAGTTTTTAGAAACTTGTGAGAACTCTCACAATGGGCTTCTTAAGCCAGAATTAGAAAATTTGTGGGTAATCACCCACTCTCCATTTTTGGAGACAAGAGAAATTTTGAAAAGAATAGACTAGATTTCGAATAGAGAATTTTGGCTAAGGGTAGAAGGAGAAGAACCATGGAATTGGGCAGCTCATCCTCAACAAAACTAACCTACCTTTGGGCAGATTAATGTTGGTTGTATTCTTCTTAAAATGGCTTCTTTTTGCATGTGTTTGAAAGCATATTGGTGTAAAAGATTTGCTTCCTTGTATGTCCTTTTGGGAATTTCATTTAGTATTTTGTATTATGTATTATATGTGTTTTTGGGAGTTATAAAGACCTCTTACTCTTGGGAGAGAGGAGGATCTTGTGGGTTGTAGCAGTGATAGCCCTCGAGTGAGAGACTCTCGTTATGAGAGCGATCACAAGGGATTTTGTGTGACCCTTGCTGTATGGCCTGTTTGTGCAATGGGGGTCATAAGGAGGGAAATAAGGCTTGAATGCCTTGGGGGCCATAAGGAATAAGGGGTTGCTATTCTTGATGTATTTGGTGTGCCATGAGGTGGCTACATGTTTTCCATACTTGCAGATCTCCTCAGGGTATTTGGTCCACTACCACCCTTAAAAAGGTCATCACCAAGGTGTGGTGCAGTGTAGCCGGGATGGGAGTGTGTTTGAATTTGTGTGCATTCTGTCCCTTTGTGTTTGCATGTTTGTTTCCCGTCTAGGGCTTGGTTCTCCGAGCTTGGGGGTGGCTACCAGTTAGCCTAGGCTGGGAGGTGAGCACTCCATGGTCATAGTTTTGATTTACATTGCAGGATTGTCAGAAGAATAGAGTAGGACAAGTGGAAGGTTGTAGGAGTTATTGGTTGCAGGAAATTTATTTGTAAATGTAATTTTTTTTATTTGTAAAAAAAAAAGTCCTCATTTAATGGAAATGAGAGACCCATTGTACATTGATAAAAGTGTTATCTTGAAATACGTTTTCCTTAAAAAAAAAAAAGTTGTATTATTTTAATATGCTATTTATTGCAGAAAAGAATTGTGTATTCATAAATTTAGAATTTTTCCAAAGTTCAAAATATTATATCTGATGTGTTTTAATAAATTGCAAAACAAGAAAGTTATTTAATTCTTATGCATTCTGAATAAAAATAAATAAAATAATAATGAGATTAGTGTTGCATGCATATTATAGGCTGCATATAAATCATTTAAATTATGTTTTTTGTAAATGCACTTTAGAACAAAATAGTTTTAGAAAATTATCTTTTCGTTTATTTCAGAAATTAGTATCTAGATAGATAGTTTATCTAGTAAATGTAAAATTTTAACTTGTAAAATTGGCTGTGTGAAATTAACTAAAATCAGTCAATTACTTTAAGCATACGATAATCTAAATCTGTCTTTTATTAGTTGCTATAGATTTTTGCAAAGTCTGTAAATTTATTTATTTCAAAAATGATAATTGCAATTCCAATATAATCTTTATTAAATAAAATCTAGATTATTTAGTTGCTGGTAAAACTATTAAATCCAGTCATGTATATAGCAGAAGGTAGAAATAAAATACATGTATAATTATTGCTTAGAAAAAAATATACCCTTGCTGTAAATGAATTAAGAAATTATTAATCCATTTATTTTTTTTATATATCTAAAATCAGAATACTAGGACCTATTTATTTTCATAGTTGTTGTCATATAAAATATATATATTTATATAAATATATAATTTTATTGACATGTAGATTACATGTATATCATTTTATATATATTTATAAAATGCACTATTATAAATGATCACCAAAAAAAACAATGTATTTATGCCTACATGTATATAAAAATGCTATATATATATATATATATATATATATATATATATATATATATATATATATATATATATATATATATATATATATATATATATATATATATATTTATATTTATATTTATATTTATATATATATATATATATATTTATATATATAAAGATATATATTACATTTTTTAAAAAAAATTATTAATAAAAAAAAAGGTAAACAAAGGGATGGGCGGGGCGTCGGCCGCACAGGGCACGTAGTCCCTGTGCGGGCTGCGACCCTCACAGAGGCCGCAACCTCTGTGCGGGCCGCGTCCCTCATAGGGGCCTGCGGCTCCCTGTGTGGGCCGCACTTGCACCAGTGGCCGCAACCACTATGCAGGTCACGACACACACAGCGGCCAAGGCCACTATGTGGGTCGCAACCCCCACAGTGGGTCGTCCCACTGGTGGCACCCTCTGCCATTTTCGCCGCCGCCTCCCCATTTGCTCAACTTAGCCGAATCCATCATGGCCGCCACCCAAGCTCGCCCTGCAAAACAAATAAAATATAATGGAACCCTAGCCCGGTTAGGGCTAGGGTAAATAAGTAGAAAGAAAAATGTAGATAAAAAAATAATAATAAAAGGCATATATTTATATGCATAAATGAATTAGGGTGAAATTAAAAAAAAAGGAAAGAGCAAAATAAGAAGGTTTAGGGTTGCATGGAGATTTAAAATAAATATATATTATTATCTAATTATTTACATATATATGCATGTATATATATGTATATATCATATTTGAATATTATAGGGATTATAAATAGATATATAAATGTATATATATATATATAATTATATATACAATTATAAAGGATAAGAAATAAATATTAATGGGGACTAGTATTTATTCTTTTGGAGATGTTAGGAAATAAATAATAAATGGGATTACTATTTATTCTTTTTAATTAAAAATATTGACAAGGTTAATATTTATTTAATTGAGATATTAGGAAATAAATTTTAATGCAGTTAATATTTAATTGTGAATTTAAATGGGCGGAAATAATTATAAATTGAAATCTATTCATTTGAGCTCCGCTTTCATTTTAATAATTCTGATTACTCAAACTAATTAACTCCAAACGTAGTTAAAATGAAACATGTAGTATTTTATATTTGTCGATTTAATGCTTTTAAAAGTTATGTTTTTTAAAAAAAAATTATCCCGTTCTTGCCCTAAATTTTGGGCATGACATTTTGGTATCAGAGCAAGGTTTCCACACTAGGAACCTTACTCCACTTACGTCAAATCTCCTTATTGGCATAGTTCAGGAAAGGATTCCAGTAGAGTACCCTCAGGTTAGAAATCAGGACTCTGGGAGTCATAGATCAGTTGATAGAGAACGAAGCAAGAGCCCAACTCCCATTCCTGTAGAGAGTCAGGGTGGAAATGAGCCAGAGTCTGTGCACATGCTAGGACCACCTCCAGTGGTGGAACCAGTTTATTTTGAGAGAGCTCGTCGGGATCTAGGGGATCTTATCAGGGAGGTCATGCGCCTCCAGCCACCATCTTTTGGAGGTTCTACCAACGGAGTAGAGGCTGAGGCATGGCTTTTGAGTCTTGAGAGGTGTTTTGTGTTGCGTTCTTAGGAGAGCAACCTAAAAGCATGTGTCGCAGTCCATTTGTTGAGAGGGTTGGCCTCTACTTGGTGGAGACAGGAGGAGTACAAATGCGGATTAGTTCCTGATACTCTCACTTGGGAGATATTCACAAGGAGGTTCCGAGAGAGGTACCTATCAGAACATTTCAGACAACGTCGTATAGACAAGTTTCACGACCTCCAACAAAAGGGCTTATCAGTAACCCAATATGAGAGCAAATTCTTTGAGATGTTGCCTTATGTAGATTATCTAAAGGATGAGAAACTTCTTATAAACCACTTCATCAGAGGGTTAAATGTCGATATAGTCGGGCCAGTTAGGATGTCCGCTCCAGAGAGCCTTCGGGTTGCCATGGAGAAGGCACTGATAGCCGAGGAAATTCAGGTCAGACCATAGGACAATAGGGATCGGTTTCAGAACCGAAATCCCACACCTCAGACTTATGGATTCTAGAAACCACATTGGAAGGGAAACAACCAAAACTCACAGGGGTTCTCCAAACCCCCTCCTCCACAATAGACACCACAGAACTAGAGGTAGAAGCCTCCACAGTATTAGCAGGGCACCAAGCCCAAGCAGTGGCAGACTCAAGGACAGAGACGTGATTAGAGAGTGTAGGTGTAGTACACACCTCCAGCGAGGACTCAGCAGTCCTCTAGGGGTGGGTACAGCAAATCTAGTAGGACAGGAGGTCAGGCTTTCTCTAGGCCTCAGGGTGCCCAGTTTCAGCCATGGGGTGCTTGCTTTACATGTGGAGCCATGGGGCATATGGCGAGGGATTGCCCTTAGGGTCAGATGGCAGGGAACCAGCGAATGGTTGCTTCAGAGCCGACAGTTGGTGATATGGGTAGGTCCCATAGAGTATTCACAGTGGTTGACAACCGCTAGGCTAGCATCAGGCCACGGTTATCGAGTCTACAGGTATGATCAAAGGTAAAAATGTATCTATTTTGTTTGATTCAGGAGCTACTAACTCCTTTATATCTCCATTGGTTGTGGAGTGTTGTGGGCAAGTGGCAACTAGACAGGGTGTTAGTTGGGAAGTGGAATTAGCTTCAGGGGCTAGAGTGTTAGTGGAATCAGAGGTTAGGGCATGTCAGCTGCAGATTGGAAAGACCACCACTTTAGTAGACCTTAGAGTGACACCACTTGGATCTTATAGTATCATACTTGGCATGGATTGGCTTTATGCCCATAGAGCCAAGATGGATTGCCACCTGAAGAAGATCGAGAGTGAGGATGATCTTGGTTCGCCCATAGTTATCACCGGGATTCAGAGGCCCGTGTCTCTTCGTATGATCTCTACTATGTAGCTTAAGCAGAGCATGCGAAAGGGATGTCAGATTTTTGCTATCACTATCAGTGATAGAGGAGAAAAGGAAGAAAATGAAACATCACTTGATGACCATCCTATCCTTAAGGGATATTCAGATGTGTTCCCTTCAGAGTTACTTGGAATGCTGCCCCGTAGAGAGATTGACTTTCATATAGACCTAGTACCAAGAGCTGAGCCAGTTTCTAGAGCACCTTATAGGATGACCACAAATGAGCTTAATGAACTCAAAATACAGCTTGAGGAACTCCTTGAGAAGGGTCATATTCATCCTAGCGTATCCCCTTGGGGTGCACCAGTCATCTTTGTTAAGAAGAAGGACGGATCTCTCCGATTATGTATGGATTATCAGCAGCTAAATAAAGTAACCATCAAGAATCGATATCCTTTGCCTAGAATCGATGATTTATTTGATAAGCTTCAGGGTGCCAAAGTCTTTTCCAAAATAGATCTGAAGTCAGGATACCATCAGCTCAGAATAGTGGAGAGTGATATCCACAAGACCGCATTTTGCACTAGATATGGTCACTATGACTTCACCGTAGTTCCATTCGGTCTTATGAATGCCCCAATGGTTTTTATGAGCCTCATGAATGGGGTGTTCCTTGATGATATACTAATATATTCTCAGAATTAGAAGGAGCATGAGGAGCACCTGAAACAGGTATTGCAGTGTTTGCGGGATAACCAGTTGTTTGGCAGTTTGTCGAAGTGTGCTTTCTTTCGATCAGAGGTCAAGTACCTTGGGCATGTTATTTCCAGTGATGGGATCTCAATTGACCCATCAAAGATTAGGGCTATTAATTATTGGCCAGCGCCAACCAGTGTGACAAAGGTCAGGAGTTTCATGGGCTTAGCAGGGTATTACCGACGTTTTGTCGAGGGATTCTCCAAAGTCACACATCCTATTACTTCTCTTCAGCGTAAAGGGAAGAAATTTGAGTGGACAGAGAAGTGCGAGAAGGCCTTTCAGGAACTCAAGAAGGCACTTACTAGTGCTCCTATCCTTGTTGTACCAGATCCCACAGCTGACTTCATGGTTTGTACAAATGCTTCACTAGAGGGTTTAGGAGCAGTTCTTATGCAGGATGGTAGGGCTATAGCTATTGAGTCTAGGAAACTTAAGACTCATGAACTTAATTATCCTACTCATGACCTTGAGCTCACAGCAGTAGTGCATGCACTTGTGAGGTGGAGACACTTCCTTTTAGGTCATCACTTCAAGCTGCATTCAGATCATCAAAGTCTTCAGTACATTTTCACTCAGCCGAACCTTAATGCACGTCAGAGGAGATGGATGTAGTTCTTGTGCAAATATGATTTTGACTTTCACTACATCAAACGAAAGGAAAACGTAGTTGCAGATGTTTTGAGTAGGAGACATCATGAGGTTTACACCATATCTATGGGCATGGATTTGAGAGACCGTATACTACAACACTTGCCAGAGGATGGATGGTATGCAGAGGTTGGTCAGGTAATACAATCTTAGGTTACTCTAGAGGGGAAATATGTGGATTATTCTTTGGAGTCCGATGGACTATTACGCCACAGAGGGCAAATTTATGTACCTTCCTCCGGGGGATTGCGAGAGTTCATTGTCACAGAGGCTCATAGAGCTCCTTATGCAGCGCATCCCAGAGTTAAAAAGTTGCATGCTGACTTGAGGCAGTTATATCATTGGCCAGGAATGCGGCAGCTCATTGCAGAGTTAGTAGCTAGGTGTCTCAAGTGTCAGAGAGTCAAGGCAGAGCACCGCCATCCAGGTGGGTTGTTCCAGTCTCATGCTATACCGAAGTGGAAGTGGGATACTATATCCATGGATTTCATCATTGGTCTTCCTATGTCTTCTCGTCACCATGATGCTATCTTGGTGACAGTTGACAAGTTGACCAAAGTGGCCCACTTTTTACCAATTTGTACTACTTTCACAGCACCAGCAGTAGCATAGGTGTTCTTGCGAGACATTGTCAGGCTTCATGGCGTTCCACGCAAGATCATTTCTGACAGGGATTCTCTCTTCACTTCTTCCTTTTGGAAGGCATTACAGTCAGCTATGGGCACTAAGCTCAATTTTAGTACAACCTATCATCCAAAAATAGATGGTCAAATAGAGAGGGTTAATCAGGTGTTAGAAGATATACTTCACATGTACGTCATGGATCATCGGACCAGGTGGGAAGAGTATCTTCCCTTAGTGGAGTTTGCTTATAACAATGGGCATCACACTTCTTTGGGGATGCCACCCTATCAGGCATTATACGGCAGGCCTTGCAGGACACCTTTGAGTTGGGATCGCATAGAGGACAGAGTTGCTATTGGTCCTAAGATAGTTTGGGATATGGAACAGCAGGTGGATTTGATTAGGCAGCGTCTAAGAGAGACACGGGATAGACAGAAGAAATATGCTGATGCAAAGAGCATAGATCATAGCTACTTGGTTGGAGACAGAGTCTTCTTGAGAGTGCGACCACATAAGAGTCCAATCCATTACGGAAAGGGTTCTAAGATCGCACCTCACTTTGTAGGACCTTTTGAGATTCTTGAGAGGATAGGCCCAGTTGCCTACCATTTAGCATTGCCACCTAGCCTGTCATGCATCCACGATGTGTTTCATGTATCAGTTTTGAGGAAATATATCTATGATGAGTCTCATATTTTAGATCGGGATGCCTTGCAGGTGGAGTCGGACGGGCAAATAGCTTTGGAGCCCATTCACATTTTAGCACACTGGACGCTGACCATTCGAGGTCGAGAGGTGGACTAGGTTAGGGTCCAGTGGGATTGTTATGATGAGGTTACGACTTCATGGGAGGATGCAGCACGTATGAGATTAGAGTACCTCCACCTCTTTGATGAACTCTAGGAGGAAGTTCATGCCTAGAGGGGGAGGGTGTGAGGCCCCACCCCAACTCAGTCAGACATTTCAGTGGTTTGTATATTGAGACTATTACGGATACTTATTTTTATGCATTTTGGATTTAGAACTTATATGATTTCATGATTTGGATAACATTGCTATATATTGAGGATTTATTTATATGCTTTATGATATAGAACATTACATGATTTTTGAATAGGATGAATTTGCGGTGATAAATGTTGTTATTGAATTTGCAAGACTTTACTAGGATAATAGAATTATGATGTATGTTTAAATGTGGATCAAAATTATGAGAATTAGGATGAATTGCATATGTGAAATTGCTTGGATATAAGATGTCTCAAATTGTTTAGATGTAAATTGTATGCAAGTGATGATGTGTATTATTATTCTCATGATTTATATTATATGTGGTTATTTGAAAGTTACTAATGTGTAAATTGAGATGCGCAGGAAGTTATCCATGTGACCATGGAAATACTACGGAGAACCAAACCTAGACCTATGTATGTTCGTAAGCCAGGGTTTGTCTATTTGGAGAGACAACACCCCATTTGTGTTGTATTTTATTCGTAACAGTATATGATGCATGTGTGTTAAGTGTTATTTAATTGATTTGTGTAAAATCCACAAGAGACGATTTCATGTATTAAATTGTAAAAGTGTTTTCTTTGTGTCACTTGACACATGTGTGGATTTAAGTTTGAATTTTTATTTTTGTCTCTTGGTGGGAAAGTGTTCAACTATAACTTTTTCAATTAATGTAACGTGATGTCATAAATACCTTGGGTAAAGAATCTTTGGGATGGTCAACATAGGTTTGACCCGAAAATAAACTTCAGAGGGGTTTAAAAAGGGTTAAATGAACACCTAGGGGTAGTTTAATAGGGTTTCCTAAAGCCCATAAGGTATACCTAAGGGTTAGGGGTAATTTAAGGCAAGTTTCTACTCCCAAGTGACCTTTTAGACACCCTAAAAATTGACTTTTCTGAGTTGTGCGAAAATTGAAATTAGAAGATTTAACCTAGTTGTAAACTTTCCTTTTCGAATGAGAGTTCCCTTTCCCATTCTATCTTACCTTCCTCTTTAGTTTTTAGAAACTTGTGAGAACTCTCACAATGGGCTTCTTAAGCAAGAATTAGAAAATTTGTGGGTAATCACCCACTCTCCATTTTTGGAGACAAGAAATTTTTTGAAAAGAATAGACTAGATTTCGAATAGAAAATTTTGGCTAAGGGTAGAAGGAGAAGAACCGTGAAATTGGGCAGCTCGTCCTCAACAAAAATAACCTACCTTTGGGCATATTAAGGTTGGTTGTATTCTTCTTAAAATGGCTTCTTTTTGCATGTGTTTGAAAGCATATTGGTGTAAAAGATTTGCTTCCTTGTATGTCCTTTTGGGAATTTCATTTGGTATTTTGTATTATGTATTGTATGTGTTTTTGGGAGTCATCAAGACCTCTTACTCTTGGGAGAGAGGAGGATCTTGTGGGTGGTAGCAGTGACAGCTCTCAAGTGAGAGACTCTCGTTATGAGAGCGATCACAAGGGATTTTGTGTGACCCTTGCCGTATGGCCTGTTTGTGCAATGGGGGTCATAAGGAGGGAAATAAGGCTTGAATGCCTTGGGCGGCATAAGGAATAAGGGGTTGCTATTCTTGATGTATTTGGTGTGCCATGAGGTGGCTACATGTTTTCCATACTTGCAGATCTCCTCAGGGTATTTGGTCCACTACCACCCTTAAAAAGGTCATCACCAAGGTGTGGTGCAATGTAGCCGGGATGGGAGTGTGTTTGAATTTGTGTGCATTCTGTCCCTTTGTGTTTGCATGTTTGTTTCTCATCTAGGGCTTGGTTCTCCGAGCTCGAGGGTGGCTACCAGTTAGCCTAGGCTGGGAGGTGAGCACTCCATGGTCATAGTTTTGATTTACATTGAAGGATTGTCGGAAGAAAAGAGTAGGACAAGTGGAAGGTTGCAGGAAATTTATTTGTAAATGTAATTTTTTTTATTTGTTAAAAAAAAGTCCTCATTGAATGGAAATGAGAGACCCATTATACAGTGATAAAAGTGTTATCTTGAAATACGTTTTCCTTAAAAAAAAAAAGTTGTATTATTTTAGTATGTTATTTATTGCAGAAAAGAATTGTGTATTCATAAATTTAGAATTTTTCCAAAGTTCAAAATATTATATCTGATGTGTTTTATTAAATTGCAAAGCAAGAAAGTTATTTAATTCTTATGCATTCTAAATAATAATAATAATAATAATAATAATAATAATAATAATAATGAGATTAGTGTTGCATGCATATTATAGGCTGCATATAAATCATTTAAATTTTGTTTTCTGTAAAAGCACTTTAGAACAGAATAGTTCTAAAAATTTATCTTTTCGTTTATTTTAGAAATTAGTATCTAGATAGATAGTTTATCTAGTAAATGTAAAATTTTAACTTGTAAAATTTGTTGTGTGAAATTAACTAAAATCAGTCAGTTACTTTAAGCATATGATAATCCAAATCTGTCTTTTATTAGTTGTTGTAGATTTTTGCAAAGTCTGTAAATTTATTTATTTCAAAAATGATAATCACAATTCCAATATAATCTTTATTAAATAAAATCTAGATTATTTAGTTGTTGGTAAAACTATTAAATCCAGTCATGTATATAGCAGAAGGTAGAAATAAAATACATGTATAATTATTGCTTAGAAAAAAATATACCCTTGCTGTAAATGAATTAAGAAATTATTACTCCATTTATTTTTTTTATATATCTAAAATCAGAATACTAGGATTATTTATTTTCATAGTTGCTGTCATATAAAATATATATATTTATATAAATATATAATTTTATTGACATGTAGATTACATGAATATCATTTTATATATATTTATAAAATGCACTATTATAAATGATCACCAAAAAAAACAATGTATTTATGCCTGCATGTATATAAAAATACTATGAATATATATAAATGTGTGTGTGTGTGTGTGTGTGTGTGTGTGTGTGTGTGTGTGTGTGTGTGTGTGTGTATGTATATACATATATATATATATGTATGTATGTATATACATATATATATACATATATATATATATGTATGTATATGTATATGTATATGTATATATATATACATATATATATATAAATATATATATATATATATACATATATATATATATATAAATATATATAAAAAAAAATATAAATATATATATATATATATATATTTATAAATATAAAGATATATAATATATTTAAAAAAAAATGATTAATAAAAATAAAAGAAAATTAAAAAAAAGGTAAACAAAGGGATGGGCGAGGCCTCGGCTGTGCAGGGCACGCAATCCCTATGCAGGCTGCGACCCTCACAGAGGCCACAACCTCTGTGCGGGCCACGTCCCTCACAGGGGCCTGCAGCTCCCTGTGTGGGTTGTGCTTGCACCAGTGGCCGCAGCCATTATGCGGGCTGCAACACACACAGCGGCCAAGGCCACTGTGTGGGTCACAACCCCCACAGTGGGTCATCCCACTGGTGGCGCCCTCTACCATTTTTTCTGCCTTTGCCATTTTTGCCACCGCCTCCCCATTTGCTCAACTCAGCCGAATCCATCATGGCCGCCGCCCAAGCTCGCCCTGCAAAACAAATAAAATATAATGGAACCCTAGCCTAACCCTAGCCTGGTTAGGGCTAGGGCAAATAAGTAGAAAGAAAAATGTAGATAAAAAAATAATAATAAAGGGCATATATTTATATGCATAAATGAATTAGGGTGAAATTAAAAAAAAAGGAAAGAGCAAAATAAGAAGGTTTAGGGTTGCATGGAGATTTAAAATAAATATATATTATTATCTAATTATTTACATATATATGCATGTATATATATGTATATATCATATTTGAATATTATAGGGATTGTAAATAGATATATATATATATATATATATATATATATATATAATTATATATACAATTATAAAGGATAAGAAATAAATATTAATGGGGACTAGTATTTATTCTTTTGGAGATGTTAGGAAATAAATAATAAATGGGATTACTATTTATTCTTTTTAATTAAAAATATTGACAAGGTTAATATTTATTTAATTGAGATATTAGGAAATAAATTTTAATGCAGTTAATATCTAATTGTGAATCTAAATGGGCGAAAATAATTATAAATTGAAATCTATTCATTTGAGCTCCGTTTTCATTTTAATAATTCTGATTACTCGAACTAGTTAACTCCAAACGTAGTTAAAATGAAACATGTTGTAGTATTTTATATTTGTCGATTTAATGCTTTTAAAAGTTATGTTTTTTTTAAAAAAATTATCCCGTTCTTTCCCTAAATTTTGGTCATGACATTGTCTTTCTTTATAAAGTGATATATCTCCTTTCTTTATAAGCACATCTTCCATTCTGAGGGCACTATCTACCATTTTTTGAATGAAGGGTACACTTGCATTTGGATATTGTATTTGAATCCAGGGATTAAGTTATTGACAAAGATGCCTATCTTTTCAGAATCTGGGATAGGCCATGAATATCTAGAGAACATCTTTCTCCAATGTTGAAGGAAAGTGACAAAAGGTTCTCTTGTTTTCTATTTGGTATTGCAAAGCTCGATCATAGTGACTGGATGATGAATATTATAGGAGTATTGTTGGAGAAAAAATTTGACTAATTCCTCAAAAGACTTAATTCCCATAGGTAGGCTCGAAAACCATTCCATAGCTTGTCCTCCTAGAATCCTCAGGAAAAGGCGCATCAGATACATTTGTTCGTGCATGAACTCCATACATAAAGCACAAAATTCTCTAACATGGTCTTGAGGATTTGCGTCACTATCATATTTGTCAAACTTAGGAATTTCCACTCTTGAAGGAAATGGAGGCATGTAAAGGTTTTTGTCAAATGGGAATGGGCATATCGTGTCCAAAGAATATTTCTTTGATGGTTTATCCTTTTTTTTCATTTCTTTGATTTCAGTCTATAATGCTTGTAATTGTTTGTTTACCAACGCTAATGGTGTCTCTTCCTCTTTAGTGATAAGGGTTTCAATGTTATAATCAGTAGGAAGTTTAGTGCCTTGTTTTGCTAGCTCTAGAAAATGCTCTTCTTTTTCTCTAGCCATGATGATTTTCATCATTTTTTGGAAATCTTTATCATTTTGACAGCTATTTATAACAAATTTTGTAGGTTCGGAAGCTTTAGACTCGCTAGATGAGGAATCACTGTCATTAGCATGGGTGTTGATATTGTAATGAGTATCATGTTTAGCAGCTTCTCTTTCTCTCTTTTCTCCAGACATGGTGGGAGATTAGGTTTGGTCAAAAATTGGTATACCTGATGACGAAGGTTTGTTAGAGATGGGGTCTTCTACAAAGAATGGATTATTCCATAATGAAAAGGATGGTCATTTACCTTTGGCAGGTTTCTTGTGAGAAATTCTGGTTTGAATAGGCATTTATAACTGATGTGACTGAAAGCTAGATGTGATGTAGAAGTCAAGATCAAATTGAAGCTAGTTGTTCATTTGACATAGTGATTTGAGAGAAGTGACTAAGACTTAGTCTAGTTTCAAGAATGATCTATCTTGTATAAGACATGATCTAAGTAACTTAGTTTGACTTGAGAGAAGTGACTAAGACTCAGTCTAGTTTCAGGAACAATCTATCCTATATAAGATGTGATTTAAGTAACTTAAGTTTGATAAGTAGTTGATTGAACTAGCTGAAAGATGATTGACAAAATTGTGCAACACAACAACATGGGTACACTATCAAGATTATTTATGAACAAAATTATGATGACCAGATATATGCTCGTTGTAGACTGATTAGGCAAGTATGACAATTCTGAAAAAGTGTGTAAACAGACAAGTTTCTAGACTGACAAAATCAGAAATTCATACGAGAGAGTTTTCAGACGTAGACAACAATTTAGCAATTCCCAGACGACACAGACATTTTTTCATACGAGTTGCAACCTATACTCACATGACAGTTTAGTGTTCTCCAGACGATAATTTGATGAGGATAATTATTACTCGTACGATAGTCTATTAAAGGTCAAACGACAATTCTTTAAGACTAGAACGACAATTCTGAATATCATTCTGATAGGACCAGATGATAAACTAACATGACCAATTAAAACTCGTAAGACAACAGGTATATAGCCAGACAATAATTCAATAGACTCGTATGACAGTGGACTAGACAGGGACGAGATTCTGACACAGATAGAGTTTTGATCACTGACTGAGACAAGATTCTTACAAGGACAGAGTTTTGATCACTGAGTTTTTGACATTTTTTATTGTTTTCTCCAGTTTCAGTATTTCAATTTTAGTTTCAAGGATGAAAACACAGTAAGCATGCAAGATGTATAATGACTTCAAGCACAAAACTCTAACCCTACGAAAGTTGGCTTAGAGAAGAAAGCCTTTTCTTGCAAACTTAGGTACACACCCAATAGCTAATCAGAATACTGTTGTTGAGTCTCACGCAATGGATTCTCAATGCCATATTAGTCAACTCCAAATGCTAATGGGGGCACAAAATGACAAGTATCTTAGGAGAGTTACTATCTCTCTTGCAAAAAGATTATCCCCCTTTCGGAGGTGAATCAGGTAGCCTCTATCTTATAGTTCTTAGTAAGGAATTCCATTAAAAATTACCCCTTGAAGTCACACAAGCATGATTCATGCCTATAGCTCAACAAGGTACCGAAACAAGTTGTAGTCATGTAAACATGATTGAGACCGCGAAGCCCTACAAAATGCTCAATATGTGAGATCTCAAAGAGAAAACTCAATCATCCCATCCTCTAAGACTTTAATCATGAGAGGCAAATTTATTATAGTGAGTTGGAATGCTCAGGTCCCGCTATACTCACTTGGGTTGTTCTCATAGGGTGATTAATTTTTCCCATTGTGACAGGCTCGCTAAAGGTACACAAATCTCAAACTTAGAAAAAGCTTCGAGGGTTTGGATTTCTGATTGTCTGTGCAGACAAGGGCATACTTTCCTACCTCTTATATTTTTATTAAAACACAAAAGACAGATTTTTCCATTAACCAAATAGCAATTTAAGTGCCTAAAAATGAATTTAAAGAATACACGATGTTTGGTCGATTCTCTTTAGGCAACTTGCAAAACCAACGCATCAGTAGTCATTTTGTTTTTTATTCTTTGACAGGCGTATGTTTGATTGATAAATTCTTTGACAAGCATTCTCCAAGAAACTGGTTAGGCTATGAAAATCTCAGGCAGATAGAAGACAATTCAGGGTTAGCGTCAGTATCATCAAAATTTAATTCAAGAAAAACCCTGAAAAGTAATTTGTTTTTCAAAAAATCCTAATCTAACTCCTCCAACCTAGAAGAAACTGTTAGAAACCTGCAAGAAGAAAAAGTTAGTGAAATATCAAATCTCTTGGTGGGCTTACACAAGCCTAATTTCAAATCTCGGTTACAAATTTTTCACTCCTAATGCTGAAATGCCCTGAAATTTGACTAAGTCTGAAATTTGGAAGATCCTCCAAAAACTAGATTTTGCATTATAACTCTTGGATGTTCGAAACCCCTCTCAAACATCCTGACAAAATATATGGAATATAACTTAAAGTATAAGAAAGAGAGAAGAGAAGAGGAAATGTCACATCCTGACAAGCCTAATTTTAAGCAAACTCCTAAACAAAACTCTCTATTTTTCATACGACAGAACAGTAACTTGTACGAGTATTCCCACCTAACCATACAATAATTCTCACTGAACCGAATGAGTAAACCCAGAAGAAAATGACAAAATCAGTTACTTGTACTATTACTCCCATACAGCCAAACGACAAATCTCAAAATTTGTCCTGTATGTTGCAGAAACTCATACAACCCCTTTTGCGGAGACTATACGGACGAGACCTAAAAAAATAGAAAAAATGATTTTGAGGCCGAAAGATTGAATTTCGAGCCCCACAGTGGGTGCCAAAAATGTGTGTGTGAAAAGTGGAATAAGTATCTGCAAGCTATAAGACACAACACTTCAATTAAGTCATTGCATGCATGGTTAGACAGATAATCATGAATATGAAAACCATAACAAATCGACCTATTGCCTTCTAAAAGATGTGAGTATAGACTTGCTCTCAAATTTGTCTAAGCAATACCAATGACTAGACTACATCAAGATGAAGGATTTAATCTATATGAGCACAAGAATGAGTTAAATGGATGGAAGATTAAGCTTGATGAATGAAGATTAACTAGATGAATTCAAGCAATCATGATTAAACTAAGTATGCAAAAACCTCAACTAAGATGCAATAATCTCAAAGCACAATATTTTTAATGACTCTAGAGCAAAAAATGGACAATAACAATAAATCTCCAAGGTGTTTTAAATGAGAGATGAAGGCTGAATTTATAGAGACTCAAAAGAGAGACCAACGATCAAGATCGATTAACAATGAGCGGTTGAGATTCCTCAAGAAAAAGCACAATTTAGGTTAATTGAAATAATTGAGAGATCAGATTAAGATAATCTTGAGATAGATTTCAATTATAGCTTGATTGAATGCACTCAAATTATAAGTCCAAGTCTGCATTGGAGATAAAATTTAGTTGATTCCATGCACTTGAGATTAAAAAAAGGTGATTCCATGCACTTTTCTTTAATTTGCTCAAGATTTTTATTTAGAAAAAGCCTTTTCAATGTAACTGAACCTCTTTCCTCAAGAAAAGCTTTGAGTTTTATTTTTAGAGAAGATGATTAATTCAATTTAATTATTTTTCTGAAATTTCAAGTTATCTCAATTTTAGAAAAAAAAACATCTTAAGTTTGATTTCTTCTCTCAATTTAATTCTTTTCTTTTCTTTTCAATTTAACTCTTTCTTTTGCAGAGTAATTCCTCTTTTTGTGACTAATCTCTTTTTGTAGATTAATTCCTTTTTTTTGTGATTTAAATGGCAAATTAATTTATTAATTAAATATGCTAGGATATTTAATCAAATAAATAAGATAATTGATCAAAAATGATTTACTTGGAAAGATTAATTAATTAAATAAATATTTAATTAATATTGAGTGATTTATTTTCAATGTAACATTAATGATTGAAAAATTAATTAATTAGGTGCTCAAAGTTGATTTATTTGCCTTTTCGTTAGAACCTTGGTGATGTTGTTGAGCTTAGGGGCCCATGGTTTAGGTGACCATTTTTAGGGTATTGCAATACTATGCTAAGCTAATTATACAAAGCTAATTATGTTGCAAAAGATGATTGTTGAGATTGTTGAAAATGCTAAGAATGCTAAAGATTCTAAGGGAAGGGGGGGGGGGGGGGGGGGTCTCATGTTTGAAATGAGGACCAAGGCCAAGGTTGAGGTGGCACATGAATCAATGATCAGGATTCAATCTGGAGATATTGACAATTCAAAATGAAGAAGTTGGAGAAGAGGTTGAAGGAGAAGACACATGCCATTGTTGGAGAGACAAGTGTCAAAGGATTTTCACCAAGTACCCACAAAGAAGGAAGTGGCACGTGTCCTCAAGGGAGAATGCACAACCCATAGGAAGTTAGGATGAGATGGTTAGAGATGATAGAATTGGTTAAGCTAGGGGGTGGATTGGTTAGAAGAAGGTTAGGTTAAGAAGTGGTTAGGATTTAGGACACGTGTCCAATTTGAATTAAAAATTTAAATTTAATGGGGAGGGAATAATTAAATAAACAAATTCATTAATTTTATTTATTTAATTAGGATATAGAAGAAATGGAATTAAGGTGGGATGAACTAGGTAAATGAACTATATAGACAAATTATTAAATTTATTTATATAGTAGAAGAATTAAAGACTTTAGTTAATTAAATAACTTCGTATTTGATTAATTATCTCTAGATCAAATTTTTAGTGTATACATGTATAATTATATTTTATTTTGTTTTTAATAGTAAAATTTCTTAAGATGAAAAGTATTGATGGTTTCGCCAAATTATTCACCTTTTATCACACATAAGAGATCGACTCTATTGATGACATATTTCTGTATTAGATATATACCTTTCTAGTCCTTCTGGAACTTCCTTTTGTTTTTCTATCTCTTGTTATTTACACTTTCTTTTATAAGTAGATAAATCCCCTCATTTGAACAATTAGGATGAAGTATCCCCAATTTTTCTTGAGCATATTTAGAATGTTTAGGCTAATCAATAAGTGCTAGCATGAAAAAGGATTGACTATGAAATGCATTTCATAGGAATGTTCTTAATTGATTAAAATAAAATTTAATAAATGAAATCCATGCTTGACATATAACTAAATATCAATTCACAATCTAAAATGTATTTCAGGAATTGACATGCCTTATAGGGAGTTTGAGGTTCTTCATATTATTCTCAAAGAATAAAACTAATATTAATATGACCATTCAGTTCATGGTGTAAATCTATAAAGTAATCAACATATTTTATAGGAAGATCCAATACCATAAGATTTGGTATACCTGTACTTATGCATATCATGATCTTTCAATAAATTTTCTGCATGCTTATTTTATCTTCATTTTAGAATTTATTAACTATTTCAAATTGGATCATGAAACCTCATAAATTTCATTAAATTTAATAAAATAAATAGATGAAGGATTTTTCGCAAGAATTTCCTTCATCAAGGTCCTTGAGGGAGCCTCAAGGTTATTTTTAGATTAATTATGAAATGAGTGTTAGGAACTGGAAGGGCAACTAAGAGGGGGGGGGCTGAATCATTTGTTAATGAATTTCAACCCAATTAATACTTAATATCGTTAAACCAAACTTAATGCCAGTTAACAGATTAGCAATTAATATCAATACAGGTGAAACTTAATGCATGAAACAGAAAGAGAAACAACATCCACAACACAACACAAAGATTTTTTACATGGAAACCCTATAAGGGGAAAAACCACAGTGGGAAACCTTACCCACAATCAGATGAGACTACTGCAAATAGTATGTGTATACAAATGGAGTATGCACATGCAGAAAGGCCAACTGCCTAGAGCACACTACTCAAATGGGAGTCACAATGACTACAGTAGGATGGTTAAATCCTAGAATAATGTACTGCTCAAAATAGAATCTCCAATGCTGGATTCAGTACCGGTTAAGCTCTGATAAACACCTTCAAACCTTCCTTGAACCTTCTCTATGGTCTGCTCATATGATCTTCAATATTCACACATACCATGTTACAATACCATACCATACCCATATCCTATCTATCATCTCACAAATGAGATCTTACATATATACAAAACCTAAGACCAAATGTGTAGGTCGGCTTACTAAGAATATTACAATTAAATAAATTACAAATAAGTCTTGATGCGATGCATCATGTCATCTCAATGCAATTACAACAATATCCAATCAATAAATCATCTCCACAACATGTCGTACTAATCTGGAATAGATAATGCATATCGGTCCATAACCTAGACCAATCTGTTGGTAACAACAAATATGTCAACCCGATTAGACCAATAACCAAAACACCAAAATAAAGTATCCAAACCATGTCTTTGACATAATCAAATGATCTCCAGATGATAACAAGTCATCATCTATTCCGGTGAACCATATAACCTATCAGTGAGCATATACCGGTGACTATGCATAAGTCACTGACCTTGCCGGTGAACACAATGTGCCGGTTCAACAGTAAACCAATATAACCATAGTGCCAAATCAACAATATAGATCTCGAGAAGGATAAGTGTTGACATCAATGACAAAACTAATGCAACACATCCATAATACCAACAATGAGTAAGCATAGGTATAGTAATTAATTTCCTTGGCTCTCATAAATATTTGATCAGTTAGAGGTATGATATATTCACTCATAGGTGCATAATTTTTGGGTTCTACAAGGGTAGAGGAATTTTTTCTATGGGGCTTGTATGTGCAATGATAGCTAAAAACATTTATCCTTA